>NC_034183.2:40732568-40785068 GCF_002021735.2 Oncorhynchus kisutch
ACAGACAGACAGACAGACAGACAGACAGACAGACAGACAGACAGACAGACAGACAGACAGACAGACAGACAGACAGACAGACAGACAGACAGACAGACAGACAGACAGACAGACAGACAGACAGACAGACAGACAGACAGACAGACAGACAGACAGAAGACAGACAGACAGCAGACAGAGACAGACAGACAGACAGACAGACAGGACAGGACAGACAGACAGACAGACAGACAGACAGACAGACAGACAGACAGACAGACAGACAGACAGACAGACAGCCAGACAGACAGACAGACAGACAGACAGACAGACAGACAGACAGACAGACAGACAGACAGACAGACACAGACAGACAGACAGACAGACAGACAGGACAGACAGACAGACAGACAGACAGACAGACAGACAGACAGACAGACAGACCGACAGACAGACAGACAGACAGACAGACAGACAGACAGACAGACAGACAGACAGACAGACAGACAGACAGACAAGACAGCAGACAGACAGACAGACAGACAGACAGGACAGACAGACAGACAGAAGACAGACAGGGACAGCAAGACAGGACAGACAGACAGACCAGACGAAGACAGACAGACAGAAGACAGACAGACAGACAGACAGGAGCATGATGCAGAGAACCTCTTTACTGACAGGCGGACATGCAGTCACTGTATATCTGTCTGTGACGTCATGTGGTCCTCTGGCATCATTCTCCTGTTATGTCGCGTAAACTTCAAAGATATTGGGAATTGCCCCCAGTACAGTGGCATCGGGTTTATGAACTGATATGCAAAACAACCGATGTGTTCTTTTCAGGCTTTTATATAAAATTCTCGCTACATAAAGAATGCTCGGTATATGGGCTATTCGACGGTCAGACTGGTGCATACTCTGCCATGCGGAAACAGAATCAATAGAGCATCTCTTTTGGTACTGTCCATTGGTGGCTTGGGTTTGAGTCAGGTCCAGGAAAGGTTGTTATGCCATCATTTCAGGGTGCGGTTGGACCAGCAAACTGTATTGCTGGGGGATTTGAAGGACCACAGTCGGTCAATAGTTAATATAATTGTGCTGTTGGGTAACATTTTTGTTTTTGGGGCAATTTTTCAGATGGGGAGGTTCAAGTCCCTAGAGAGACACCATGGGAGAATGGAGGGATGTCTTGCGAGGAAATGGAAGGAGAATGATTTATTGGGAAAGATGGGTTGATTTGTGGCTGTCTGAAGGGTGGAATTGATGAGTGTTGGAATAATTATGTACACAAATGTACAGTGTAAAGGTTTGAGGTCCTCCAATTAGTTTTGTTGTTGGGCTCAAAAAAATGATATTATAATGTAATGATGGTATATCCTTGTAGGCTATAACCTATTCAGACTAGATTAGTTTTACTGAGGGAGGTTGTGTAATGCAATTATGTACACGAGCAAAAAACACAACATCTGTCATTTTAGTCCCGCCAGAATCTGCCATGTCAGTAATTTTTACCTGGCAGGAGAGGTAGCTGAGAGTAGCTAAAACTGCGAGCAACACCTGTCAAACTCAGACATTTCTCTCACAAAAACGGGGATATCGATTTGCACGGGACTAGTATTATCAGAGGATTTTGGAGTTTGCCCAAAAAAAAGTAACATTATTCTGTCTAGAATTGTTACTCTCCGGCCAGGTAAAAATTACTGAAAACAATAACTGATTCGATAAATTGAACGAAGTGCTGCGCACAACCTATATATGGTGGGCGTACATGTATCAACTTTCACAGTGAATGCTTTTGTTCACGTTGTGTGCGAATGAATGGAACATCGCCAAATGCACCATTAAAAAACATTGCGCCTATTTAATGCAACATTCGCTGTTAATAGATCGCAAAGCAGCATACTGAGGTAAACGTTTGGAAATGACAAGTTCACTTTCTCATTCATAGCCTAAAAACCCCATATCAAGTGCAAGTGCGCTGTTTAGCTCACCTCTGAAGGCTGGGGGGAGGCATTTAGGACGTATTTTACTGCGGATCGCTAAAATATACTGGTGATTATGATACACTTCCTCAATTCAAATATTATGGCTACACTACACCAAAGATGATTTGGTATGGTTTAGAAACTTGGGAACCAAGCTTGAGTTATCAGTGTAGAATGTTTTCGCCCAGACTTGAAATATAGAAAAATATAAAAACCTCCAGGCTTCTGTCATAACTGTCAATTTATTGAGAAAAAAAACAAAGAATTACAGGGGAGGTTGGGAAAAAACAAATCCTGTCCGAATCGTCCTCTGCAATAACGGACATTCTGGGGTAATAAATACATAACCAACGTTCTTTAGTAATACTAGTGTGCAAAAAATAAAAAAATTATAATAAAAAGTATTCGAATACAAATGTAAGTTCGGGTATTTGAAAAATGTGCTTTGAAAAACTAAAACCCAACCCTTTATAATAAGCCTATTCTGGGAGAGCTGCTAGAGCAAGCAGTTTCAACACAGTGGCAAAGTTGCACAACCATGTTTGTGTTTGTGGGAGGATTAGGCTCGTTTTTTTTTTTCCTCTTGCAGGAAAACATGAAAGTGTGCAGACCATGGTAATTATTTGGCCCAATTACAGTTATGCCACTGTTCACACTCTGGCCAATCACAACAAGTGAACCGGCTAGCACACATTCTACTCCACTCGTCTCTGACATGGTACGAGTGAAGATGTTTTTGGATGATAGGACTTTAAAATGAGTTAACCTAAATAGTCCTACATTCATTCATGCTCTATATAACTAGCTCCCCTTGTACACATGTACTGTATATGTACGTGGTTGGAGGGAGGAGAGGAAGCAAGGAGGGGTAGGTCTTGAGAGGGTTGTATAAACACTCCTATGTTCGTTAGTTACACACACTGATTACCCCCTCCCTCTTTCCCCTCCCACAAGGCCTGCTGACGTTTAAGCCAATTAAAAGCCACCTTCAGTAACTAAACACTGCCATTATACCCAACACCCCTCTCACGTTCAGCCCCTGCTTTCCTGTCCAGGCAGCCCCATTCACGTTATCCACCCCACCACCTCCTGATCCTGAGCTAGCTCTAAGACGGGCCATAGATCCCTGTTTAGGGGACTAAAGCTGGGCTGCTAGTTGGTTAACACGTGCCCTAGCCCGGATCAGCGCCCACAGAATCTTGGAGGATTGAAGATTGGGCCTAGGTAAGGGAAAGCAGCTCAGGAGGTTAGCTACATCTCCCAAGGCAGGAGGCGAGAGAGAGAGACAGAGAGAGACAGAGAGTGAGAGAGATCAAGAAAAATAGGATTGCATGGAAGACTAGAGTAGGGACTGGCGGTGAGCGTTCAGATTGGATCTGTGAAACTAGTGTTAGCCGATAATGCTACGTGGGGAAAAAAAGGAAAGCGTCTTGCGGAACATCTGCTGAGCGCGGCTAAGTCTTGTGTGCTGCTTAAGGCACCCAAGACGTGGAAAGGAGGATGAGCGAGAGAGGCAGAAGAAGGGTAAGCAGGAGAGCGAGGGCAGGGAGCTCAGGGTAGAGAAATAGAGCGGCTTTCTTTCTCTCTCCCCTCCCCCCCCCCTCTTTCCTCCCTCCATCCTGGCTTGGTAATGACCTTTTTATGGCACACTGCACTTGCGTAATTGGGGCAGTGGGAAGAGAGGAGCGGGTTAGGGGGATGAGAGGGAGGACTGGGGGGATGCCACTGTGACCTGCATTTGTTTCCAACGCAGGGAATCTGTAGGTTATGGTTTGTCATCATACACATGTTAATTCCTGTTTTATTTCCCATAAACGGGGATTACCATTACTGATCGCATGATTGGAGACCAAGCCAATGGTGGCCAATCTGGCAGAAACAGTAGAGCTACAGGGAAAGAAGGGGGTTGAGAGAGAGTGAGAGAGAGAGAGAGAGAGCGAGAGAGTGAGAGAGAGGTTTGACAGAGCGAGAGAGAGAGAAAGAGAGAGCGGACGAGTGATGAGGAAAAGAAAGATTAATCTAAGGGTCATCAGTCTAGTCACCAGAGTAGGCAAGAATAGCAACACAGATCCTGGATCAGACTCTGTGCACAAAGCCCCTCAATGTCCCTGTGACCAAGCCTGCTGGATCTGACCTGGGGTCAGGGGAAGTGGGAACGCACAATGGCGGAACATGTTTTTTGCCATTTATACAGCGGCTTTAGTGAATTAGAGAAGAGCAGAGCAGACGGTCAAACACACAGGAACACAGACAGACACGCCTACGTGCGCACACACGCGCGCACTCACACACACACGTACCGGCCCCCCGCTTAATCTAATCCATCAGGCATATTAAACAGACACAGGGGGTGTTAGGGGGAGGTGAGACCACCCACCAACCAGATCTGTCCAGTGCAACAGCCATTGAGCTCTACAGCGCCAGCCAAGCAAATAATATACACTGAGTATACAAAACATTCCACGACTGATCAGGTGAATCCAGGTGAACCCCTTATTGATGTCACTTGTTAAATCCACTTCAATCGGTGTAGATGAAGGGGTGGAGACAGGTTAAAGAAGGTTTTGTATGTCTTGAGACAAGTGAGACATGGATTGTGTATGTGTGCCATTCGGAGGGTGAATGGGCAAGACGAAAGATGTAAGTGCCTTTGCACGGGGTACGGTAGTAGGTGCCAGGCGCACCGGTTTGTGTCAGGAACTGCAAGGCTGCTGGGTTTTTCACCCGCAACAGTTTCCCGTGTGTATCGAGAATGATCCACCACGGAAAGGACATCCAGCCAACTTGACACAACTGTGGGAAGCATTGGAGTCGACATGGGCCAGCATCCCTGTGGAACGCCTTCGACACCTTGTAGAGTCCATGCCCCTACGTATATTGAGACTGTTCTGAGGGGGTGTTCCTTATGTTTCGTATACTCAGTTTACATTATGAATCCATCTACATGGAAATGGATTTAACAGTTGTAATGGAAATCATCCCACTGTGCAGCTGTGAGATGACTGAGGCTTACTGTCGGTCTTACTGTCACAGCGAAGTGCAGTGTGTGTGTGTGTGTGGGTGTGTGCGTGTGTGTGTCAGGGCTGCACAATTAATCTCATTCACATCGAAATCGCAATTTTGACATGTGCAATAATCCATATTGCAAGAGATATCCATATCGCAATATTTTGAAACACCACTCAGCCACCTGTAACGTTTGTTTTAGTATTTTACTCTGTCGTCTCTCTCTCTCTCTCTTGCAACTGCTTCCCACACACACACAAAGCCTCACCCCCTCTCACTCAAGCAGCGCAGTTCCTCCTCCCTGCTGTTCTGGTAAGAGCTGGGCGATCCTCCTCTCCACTCTCTCAGGGTTAGGCGTCTCAGGCTCTGCACACCCCTGGATCGCGTCTTACCTGGCAGGTCAACCCTACCACGTGGCTTGGAGAGGACCTGTCTTCACCACGTGCTCTCACTCCCGGTGTCCCCCAGGGCTCTGTTCTAGGCCTCTTTTCCCTTTACACCAAGTCACTCGGCTCTGCCATTTCCTCACATGGAAAGACACACAGTAGGAGAGATACATAGCGACAGTACTGTAGCTAGCCCTAGCGGTGACCGATGAGCTTCATGCTGTTATGCACACTGTAATATGAGGGTTTATGATCGTGTTAATGATGATGACTATAAGCTGGTCCCCCCCTCCTCCCAGCTCTGATCCGGCTGCTAGGGTGTCATCTGAGCTTAGGGTTCACTTATCTGGATCACAGAGTTTAGGTTGATCTGGGATCTGTTGATTAAAAGAGATCAGGTCCCAAATGAAGGGGAAAGAAACATGGATCTATACTGGAGCTCTGGAGGATCACTGGTTATGGTTTATAGATCCACAAGACTCTCTCTGCCTAGGGCTCGGTGTGTAACACGCACACACACACGATTCCCATAAATAAAGAAAATGCCAATGTCTTATTCACCACTCACTCAGTCAGCAACTATTTTATCCTGTACCCCCCAGGTGCTATCCTCCTCTCATTAATGTGCCACTGCTCTCTCTCTCTCTCTCAGTCTCTCTCTGTCTTTTAGGGCGATTATCTCTGATTGTTCAGGCAATTCTCACATAGAAACTTAATTGGGAGGAAGGATGTTTGACGTGCTTTTTACATTTGTATCACAAACCATTTTTGAGAAAATCATTTCAGGCTCCTTTTAGAACTACACCTGCCTCCTGTATGACCTTATGAGCCGTGAGCCATACATGATACAGACAACATACTGTGTCACAATACCCCTTATAGTGCGCTCTAACTTACGGAGCATGTCTAGATTCTGAAATACACATTGTGTCGTTTTGAGATATCCATATGAATATTTCTTATGTTGAATAAATGTATGTGAAAATGTGTATTTCAGAATCTACAGATACGCCATATGTCAGAGCACACCATAAGGAGTCTAATGACACCAATACGTACGGTCCACGGATCATAAGGTCATGCAGGAGGCATGTATAGGTCTAAAAAGGGCCTTAAATGGCCACTTTCATCATGATTTTCTCAAAAAAATGGTCTGTGATAGAAATGTACAAAGCATGTCAAACATCCTTCCTCCCAATGAAGTTTCTATGTGAGAATTGCCAGAACAATCGGAGATACCCAAAAATATTTCCCGCTCCTGCTATAGCGTGGAATCGTCTCTCTCTCCCTCTCCCCCTCTCTCTGCAGCATAGCGTCACAGCTGTAGATTTACGAGCATCCGGTCTCATTCTAGACACCTGATAGCCTCTAGAGCGCTGCAGAAAGGTCACACGCACCAAGACCAACCCCACCCTTACTGCCCCTGGACATTACCCTGTAGTTATTATGGATGAGAATGCTAAGGTGTGTGTGTGTGTGTGTGTCATCATATGTAATTATATTAGTCACATGCCCACAAATACAACAGGTGTAGACCTTACCGTAAAATGCTCACTTACAAGCCCTTAACCAACAATGCAGTTCAAGAAATAGAGTTAAGAAAATATTTACTAAATAAACAAAAAAAGTAACAATAACAATAACCAGGCTATATATAGGGGGTACTGGTATATAGGGGGTACTGGTACCAAGTCAACTTCCTCTGTCACCGCCTAGTCACCGCCTGTCACCGCCTAGTATGTGACCAACCGGTCTCAAATCGGTCTTATGTAGCAAAATTTGAAATTGTGTTTTTTACATTGGATAAAAGTAGAGACTCAGAGCTACAAAATGGTATATCGTACACTGCATTTGAGGAACAATGGGAAAGTCATTTTTCTCTGAAAGTTGATACATTTGTAAACTCACTTTTGAGAAAATGGCCTTTGAATGTTTTGGTACTACTACTGGAGAGCCCTTCATTGTCTACATGCGTTCAGCATAGTTCACACCCTTAAGCTTTAGTCCCACCCATCTCTTTAAGGGTTGATCCGAGCGTTCTGTCATGACAACAGCAGTCAAGCACCCCAGTGGCAGAACTAGAGTTTTATACATGGGGTGGCCAGAGGGTGGCCAGGGGGTGGCCAGGGGGTGGCCAGAGGGTGGCCAGAGGGTGGCCAAGGCTACTTCAGGGGGTCCATAGACCATGACATAAAATATGTGTGTAACCCTAACCTGGCATTAAAGGAGCATGATTGAATCCTATGATTGCTGATAAGAGGTAGAAGTGATCATTCACTTAACCTGGAGATCTTCAATGTGGCAGATAGTGTGGTCCAAAAGGGTTACTTCACAAGAATTCTTTAGCATACTATGAATAGTCAAGTGTCTCTACCTTGGAACTGCAGCTCTCTCTCTCTCTCTCTTTCTCTCTCGCACACACACACTCTCTCTCTCGCACACACACACTCTCTCTCGCACACACACACTCTCTCTCTCGCACACACCGGAGAGACTTGGGTCAGTCTATTTTCATTAATATATAATCTTGGTCTATAAGTGTTGAACATCCAAAATATTTCTGAAAATAAAGCTCAAGCACCAAGAAGATACGATAACGTTTGTGTGTTACATAAATAGCATTGTTAATTTACAACAACAAAAAATTACAAAAAAAATCATTTCCAAAAAAACACACCGCAATTTGACATACCAGGTATCAAGCAGAAATGGACTTGAAAATGTAAAATAATTTGTGCCCATCAAAATTACAGTATCATATTTATATATATATATATTTATATATATTTATAATATATATTATGTTAACTAATATCAAAAGAAAAGTTTTGGAATTGACCTAATCAAGGCAATCTATCATTTTTGTGAGACCTGCTGCATCTAAGCTTTCAGCTGACTGGTGTACAAGCTTTTGTGGATGGCCCCGTGGTAACAGTACCTCACAACTAAAGACATTTGTTCTTTTTTTTTCTTTAAATCGTTGGTTTCATCTGCAATTACACAAAAAACGTCACTTTCTTTTACTCCTCTTATTATTTCACTTTGTACCATCTCAGCTCAGCCCTCAAGGACTTCCTTCTGGATTTGGTGGCTTGTGTACTTTGCATTGCCACATGCATTCATTATTTTCTCTATGATGGGGTCATACATTGCTATATCTTCTAAGATTGTCAAAGAAATTACCCTTTTTGTGAGAGTCATCAGACTCTCGATGACCTCTCTGCGCTATATTTTGAGTGGCAGTTAATAGGAGCTGCAGTTGTTTTAAGTACAGTTTTCCTCCACTTTCTTTTTCCAGTCCCCATTTCTGACGTCTAACATTGATGAGTTGCTGTCAATAAACCTTTTATGCTGATTCCAAGCATACATTGGAATCAGCGACTCAACTTTCGTCAAAGTTGTTCAGGAAACCTAAGACTGATGCTAAACCTTAAAACTTACTTCAAATGTGATGCTTTCGCCAAATTGCGAAAAGAGCTTGTGGAGCTGTGGAAATATTCTCTCCTCTTCTTCTGTATGTTCTTCTTCTTCTTGTGTATCTCGTAGCCAAAGTTAATATTCTTGCATACACAGCTCCAGCAAGACATTCATCAGCATTTCTCTGACTACTTTCCACTATTTAGTCCAAAAAAAAAACATCTGATTCCAGGAGGACCATGAGATGTTTCTATCGATAAGTTGTCTGATTCATCATTTTCATCTCGAATGTAAGTAGAGGGACTTTTGTCAGAGGTTGCTTGTTGTGAGCGCTGAGGAAACTTAATGCACTTGGCCAGAAGATTCTACAACTTCACATATGATTTGGCACAGTATTTGCAAATGTACATAGCTTTTCCTTTTACATTAGCTGCAGTGAAATGTCGCTACACATCAGATAGTGCCCATGGCATTTTCCTGTAAAGAATGTAACAAAATGTGTACAAAAAATCCAAATACAATTCCATGCACAGTTGAAGTTGGAAGTTAACATACACTTAGGTTGTAGTCATTAAAACTGGTTTTTCAACCACTCCACACATTTCTTGTTAAAAAAACTATAGTTTTGGTAAGTCGGTTCGGACATCAACTTTGTGCATGACACAAGGCATTTGTCCAACAATTGTTTACAAACAGATTATTTCAATTATAATTCACAGTATCACAATTCCAGTGGGTCAGAAGTTTACATACACTAAGTTGACTGTGCCTTTAAACAGCTTGCAAAATTCCAGAAAATGATGTCATGGCTTTAGAAGCTTCTGATTTACATAATTTGAGTCAATTGGAGGTGTACCTGTGGATGTATTTCAAGGCCTACCTTCAAACTCAGTGCCTCTTTGCTTGACATCATGGGAAAATCAAAAGAAATCAGCAAAGACCTCAGAAATAAAAATGTAGACCACAAGTCCGGTTCCTCCTTGGAAGCAATTTCCAAATGCCTGAAGGTACCACGTTCATCTGTACAAACAATAGTACGCAAGTATAAACACCATGGCACGCAGCCATCATACCGCTCAGGAAGGAGACGCATTCGGTCTCCTAGAAATTAACGTACTTTGGTGCGAAAAGAGTAAATCAATCCCAGAACATCAGCAAAGGACCTTGTTAAGATGCTGGTGGAAACAGGTACACAAGTATCTATATCCACAGTAAAATGAGTCCTATATCGACATAACCTGAAAGGCAGCTCAGCAAAGAAGAATCCACTGCTCCAAAACCGCCATAAAAAAAGCCAGACTACGGTTTGAACCTGCACATGGGGACAAAGATCATAGTTTTTGGAGAAATGTCCTCTGGTCTGATGAAACTAAAAATAGAACTGCCATAATGATCATCGTTGTGTTTGAAGGAAAAAGGGGGAGGCTTGCAACCCAAAGAACACCATCCCCAACCATGAGGCACGGGGGTGGCAGCATCATGTTGTGGGGGTGCTTTGCTGCAGGAGGGACTGGTGCACTTCACAAAATAGATGGCAACATGAGGAGAGAAAACTATGTGGATATATTGAAGCAACATCTCAAGACATCAGTTAGGAAGTTAAACATTGGTCGCAAATGGGTCTTCCAAATGGACAATGACCCCAAGCATACCTCCAAAGTTGTAGCAAAATGGCTTGAGGACAACAAAGTCAAGGTATTGGAGTGGCCACCACAAAGCCCTGACCTCAATCCCATAGAGAATCTGTGGGCAAAACTGAAAAAGTGTGTGTGAGCAAGGAGGCCTACAAACCTGACTCAGTTACACCAGCTCTGTCAGGAGGAATGGGCCAGAATTCACCCAACTTACTGAGGGAAGATTGTGGAAGGCTAGCCGAAATGTTTGACCCAAGTTAAACCATTTAAATGCCATGCTACCAAATACTAATTGAGTGTACGTAAACTTCTGACCCACTTGGACTGTAAGGAAAAAAATAAAGGCTTAAATAAATTCTTAAAATATTCTTAAAATAAAGTGGTGATCCTAACTGACCTAAGACAGGGAATGTTTACAAGGATTAAATGTCAGGAATTGCGAGAAACTGAGTTTAAATGTATTTGGCTAAGGTGTGAGTAAACTTCTGACTTCAACTGTACCGATAAATAGTTAGGCAGTTAGATTAAACCACTCCTTTGTAAGATAAATGTTTGAAATGAAACATGTATGGAAACAGGTGAATTAACACTCCTCAGTTTGCAGGCTCAAGCAAGCTAAAACCCCACATGGTAGCAAAAACTAACTCGCAGAAATTGTTGACAAGTTAGAAATAATTTTAACGTCTGCTTCCAACTCACACTCTGAAACACGTAGATCCCCTGAACGTAGCTCACGCTCCAGATCAGAATCACCTGAATACTGATCACCTTTTCACACACCTGTATGTCAATATCACACACTATTTAGTTCAGTTCTTTGCACCCCATCATTGTGAGGTACTGTTTTCTTTGTGACACACTTCTTTTCGGAGCTCTGTTTTTCCAGTAATTTAATCCTCCTGTGTATGATAGTTTTGGCCTGCCTCACTAACTACGCTTTTTGCCTATTCCCTGCCTGTACTCAGAGTTCCTGTTATGAACCTATTTCCTGACCTCCCGGACGACGTTACTAGCCTTTTCCCTGCCTGTACTGTTGCCTTTTTTGAACCCCTTGTGTATGACCTTCTGCCTGCCCCTGGACCCAGCTACCTGCCTCCTCCTGTGGTCTTGTACAATAAACACCTGCAGCGCCATGTGCTTGAAACCAGCTCTCCCATCATGTTCATGACAATGATTTAAACACACTTTGCTGTAGGCTGCTATTTACTAGTTAACAAAAAATTATCTATGTCATATAAAATATATTCACCCCACCCAGTATTGTAATCAAAACTTACCAGAAAGCACATAGTCCTTGTCTCAGACAGTGTAGTAGTGTGGGCTCAATAGCATCTCATTAGTATGCAAGATTTTGAGAATCAGCTGTACATGTGATGGAAGAATGCACTGTGCACGCAGAGGGTTGCAATTCCACTGAATTGGGGATAGTTTAACCAAAATATGCCACAAGACCTAGAATTGCTTTATGTGTATCCCACAAAAAAAAGGTTCACTGTTATAAGCTAACTTTTTTGATGAATTAAAGCAAAATTCCCGGGCTTAACTTCCCATGGAACATTTCCAGAAAAATTCCAGAAATTTACCGGAAAGTTTCCGACCCTTTGCAACCCTATTGACATATACTGAATTCATTTTTTTTACTGATGGGTTTATTGGTGTTAAAATACACCAGTTATGCAATTTTGGACGACCAGGCTGCTGATGCCATGCAGCCTGTCGTTTTTGTGTATATACTTCTTCATAACGACAAGGTGGATGTCAGACGACAATTGAATGTTCATGATGTTACTGTTTACAGACATGTTGATAGACGGAGTATAAACCAGCCTTCAGTCTTGACATCTTTGCTTGTTGGGGTTACAAGTTTATCAACTTTCAAAGCATAATTACTATACCCTTGTTACTCAACTGTAGCGTACAATATACAATATTCTAGCTCTGAGTCTCTGCTTTTATCCAATGTAAAAAACACAATTTCAAATTATGCTACATAAGACCGAATTGAGCCAGTTGATCACATATGTGGTGGCCAACCAGCCTTTCCCTCTGTTTAACAGCTCATTTTGGCTTTAACTCTTGCCCATCTGACATTGATCACAATCTGAATGACATTGAAAAGAGAGGCAGGGTCACAGTCTGCAGGACAGGACACCACTAACCTGTGTGTGTGTGGACTGATCACAGTGTCTCAGAGAGATGGGCGAGGGAATTAAAAGATGGACGGTGTGGTTAAATTAGCATGTAAAGAGCGGCAGCATTCATTAGGCCAGCCTTGTCTGAGCTGATAAAGCCTGGCTGTGGAGGACAGGAGAGACTCGACACATCGATCCTACACAACGAGACGAGGGTGACACACAGGAGCCCAGCGAAGATTAAGACTTAATGAAAGAAACATCACAAGAGAGGGAGAGGAGTGGAGAGATAACGAGACAAGAATAGACAGGGAAGAACTGGGAAGTGCCACACTTGAAGGAGAGATAGATAGAGAGAGAGAAGGAGGGAGAGAGAGAGAGAGAGAGAGAGCAAAAGAGAGAGAAGGAGAGATAGATAGAGAGAGGAGAGATAGATAGAGAGAAGAGAGAGAGAGAGAAGAGAGAGAGAGAGAGAGAGAGAGAGAGAGAGAGGAGAGAGAAGGAGAGAGAGAAGGAGAGAGAGAGAGAGAGAGAAGGAGAGAGAGAGAGAGAGAGAGAGAGAGAGAGGAGAGAGAGAGAGAAGGAGAGAGAGAGAGAAGGAGAGAGAGAGAGAGAGAGAGAGAGAAGGAGAGAGAGAGAGAGAGAGAGAGAGAGAGAGAGAGAAAGAGAGAGAGAAAGAGAGAGAGAGAGAAAGAGAGAGAGAGAAAGAGAGAGAGAGAGAAAGAGAGAGAAGAGAGAGAGAAAGAGAGAGAGAGAAGAGAGAGAGAGAGAAGAGAGAGAGAGAGAGAGAGAGAGGGGATGGAGGAGAAGTTGAGGGGGACGGCGTGTGACAGAGAACAACCCACTAGAGAGGTGGCCACCCCCACAGAGAAGCCAGCAGAACAGCCCACCTCAGCACCCAACAAAAGTCTCGACACCACAGCAGAACAGTCCACACCAGACCCTGACCATAGAGTCGACATCACAGCAGAACAGTCCACACCAGACCCTGACCATAGAGTCGACATCACAGCACAACAGACAAATGAAGAACCCCAAGCCCAGAGGCTCTCACCCCCTCTGAGCACCCCCCCCTGTCAGCCACCCTGATAGCCCTTCTGTCAACCCCCCCACACCCACTGAGGACAAACACAAGACACAGATTGTACTACTTATGGACTCAAATGGGAAATATATAGAAGAAAAAATACTTTTTCCCAAACACAGTGTGTCTAAACTCTGGTGTCCAAACACCCAGCGTGCCCTAGACCTTCTGTCTGAGGCCAAACTAGGCTCACCCAGCCACATAATAATACACACAGGCACAAACGACCTGAGAGCACAGCAGGAAAGAGTGGCCACAGCACTGAAGGGAGTGATTGAAAAGGCTTCTTCTACTTTCCCCAACGCACAAGTGGTTATCTCCACCCTGCTACCACGAAAAGACTTCCACCCCGCCACAATACAGCGGGTAAATGCAAGGATTTCCCGTGACTGTGCCTCAAAACCAAACGTTTTCCTGGCCCACCACTCCACCCTGGACTTGAACAGCCTCTATGACCAGGTCCACCTCTACAAGGCAGCAGTGCCCACCTTTGCCCGGACTCTAAAGGACATCGCTCTCAAACGTATCCCCAACACTCCACACAGGAGCAACAGATCACTAGACACCCCACCCAGACCAGCGAGACACCCTCCCAGATCTGCAGGACCTCCCCCTGGACCTACACATAGAGGACCCACGCCAAGAGGAATTACATCCAGACCACAGTACACCCAGACACATCCACACCCCCACCCCAACCAATCAACACCCCCCCACGTCAACCATGCCCACACTCCATTTAGGCCCCCTCATATCAGACCTATGCCACTCCTGCCCACCCCATGCACCCCACCCCCGCAAAGAGGGCCTCAACATGGAAGCCACACATACGCCCAGGTAGTGAGCGGGCAAACAGTCCCAACCCCCACTCTCACACTCGCCCAAGCCAATGGCATGTACCAGATGCTCAGCAGGGTTTGCTCACACTTACTGGCCTGAGGCTAAACCACGACCAACAACATTGGACACTCTATGGAACAAAAAGCCTTCACTATATTATCCTGGAATATCCAAGGCCTGAGGTCATCTGCCTTTGGCCTAAAGAGCAGAAACCCGGACTTCACCAAAGAAATCGGTAATACAGACATTGTCATCCTGCAAGAAACCTGGTATAGAGGAGATGGACCCACTGGTTGCCCTCTAGGTTACAGAGAGCTGGTAGTCCCATCCACCAAACTACCAGGTGTGAAACAGGGAAGGGACTCAGGGGGTATGCTAATTTGGTATAGAGCAGACCTAACTCACTCCATTAAATTAATCAAAACAGGAACATTCTACATTTGGCTAGAAATTCAAATATAAATTATCCTAACAGAGAAAAATGTCCTCCTGTGTGCTACCTATATCCCCCCACTAGAATCCCCATATTTTAATGAAGACAGCTTCTCCATCCTGGAGGGGGAAATCAATCATTTCCAGGCCCAGGGACATGTACTAGTCTGTGGTGACCTAAATGCCAGAACAGGACAAGAACCTGACACCCTCAGCACACAGGGGGACAAACACCTGCCTGGAGGTGACAGCATTCCCTCCCCCATATGCCCCCCTAGGCACAACTATGACAACATAACCAACAAAAACGGGTCACAACTCCTGCAGCTCTGTCGCACGCTGGGTATGTACATAGTCAACGGTAGGCTTCGAGGGGACTCCTATGGTAGGTACACCTATAGCTCATCTCTTGGCAGTAGTACTGTAGACTACTTTATCACTGACCTCAACCCAGAGTCTCTCAGAGCGTTCACAGTCAGCCCACTGACACCCCTATCAGACCACAGCAAAATCACAGTCTACTTAAACAGAGCAATACTCAATCATGAGGCATCAAAGCCAAAGGAACTGAGTAACATTAAGAAATGCTATAGATGGAAGGAATGCAGTTTGGAAACCTACCAAAAAACAATTAGGCAACAACAAATTCAATCCCTCTTAGACAATTTCCTGGGTAAAACGTTCCACTGTAATAGTGAAGGTGTAAACTTGGCAGTAGAAAATCTTAACAGTATATTTGACCTCTCAGCTTCCCTATCAAATCTAAAAATCTCAAATAGAAAACCGAAGAAAATTAACAATAATGACAAATGGTTTGATGAAGAATGCAAAAATCTAAGAAAGAAATTGAGAAACCTGTCCAACCAAAAACATAGAGACCCGGAAAACCTGAGTCTACGCCTTCACTATGGTGAATCACTAAAACAATACAGAAATACACTACGGAAAAAGAAGGAACAGCATGTCAGAAATCAGCTCAATGCAATTGAAGAATCCATAGACTCTAACCACTTCTGGGAAAATTGGAAAACACTAAACAAACAACAACAACACGAAGAATTATCTATCCAAAATGGAGATGTATGGGTAAACCACTTCTCCAATCTTTTTGGCTCTATAACAAAGAATAAAGAGCAAAAACATATACATGATCAAACACAGATCTTAGAATCAACTATTAAAGACTACCAGAACCCACTGGATTCTCCAATTACATTGAAAGAGTTACAGGACAAAATAAAAACCCTCCAACCCAAAAAGGCCTGTGGTGTTGATGGTATCCTCAATGAAATGATCAAATATACAGACAACAAATTCCAATTGGCTATACTAAAACTCTTTAACATCATACTTAGCTCTGGCATCTTCCCCAATATTTGGAACCAAGGACTGATCACCCCAATCCACAAAAGTGGAGACAAATTTGACCCCAATAACTACCGTGGAATATGTGTCAACAGTAACCTTGGGAAAATCCTCTGCATTATTATTAACAGCAGACTCGTACATTTCCTCAATGAAAACAATGTACTGAGCAAATGTCAAATTGGCTTTTTACCAAATTACCGTACAACAGACCATGTATTCACCCTGCACACCCTAATTGACAATCAAACAAACCAAAACAGAGGCAAAGTCTTCTCATGCTTTGTTGATTTCAAAAAAGCCTTCGACTCAATCTGGCATGAGGGTCTGCTATACAAACTGATGGAAAGTGGTGTTGGGGGTAAAACATACGACATTATAAAATCCATGTACACAAACAACAAGTGTGCGGTTAAATTGGCAAAAAACACACACATTTCTTCACACATGGTCGTGGGGTTAGACAGGCATGCAGCTTAAGCCCCACCCTCTTCAACATATATATCAACGAATTGGCGAGGGCACTAGAAAAGTCTGCAGCACCCGGCCTCCCCCTGCTAGAATCCGAAGTCAAATGTCTGCTGTTTGCTGATGATCTGGTGCTTCTGTCACCAACCAAGGAGGGCCTACAGCAGCACCTAGATCTTATGCACAGATTCTGTCAGACCTGGGCCCTGACAGTAAATCTCAGTAAGACCAAAATAATGGTGTTCCAAAAAAGGTCCAGTCACCAGGACCACAAATACAAATTCCATCTAGACACTGTTGCCCTAGAGCACACAAAAAACTATACATACCTTGGCCTAAACATCAGCACCACAGGTAACTTCCACAAAGCTGTGAACGATCTGAGAGACAAGGCAAGAAGGGCATTCTATGCCATCAAAAGAAACATACATTTCAACATACCAATTAGGATCTGGCTAAAAATACTTGAATCAGTCATAGAGCCCATTGCCCTTTATGGTTGTGAGGTCTGGGGTCCGCTCACCAACCAAGACTTCACAAAATGGGACAAACACCAAATTGAGACTCTGCACGCAGAATTCTGCAAAAATATCCTCCGTGTACAACGTAGAACACCAAATAATGCATGCAGAGCAGAATTAGGCCGATACCCACTAATTATCAAAATCCAGAAAAGAGCTGTTAAATTCTACAACCACCTAAAAGGAAGCGATTCACAAACCTTCCATAACAAAGCCATCACCTACAGAGAGATGAACCTGGAGAAGAGTCCCCTAAGCAAGCTGGTCCTGGGGCTCTGTTCACAAACACAAACACACACTACAGAGCCCCAGGACAGCAGCACAATTAGACCCAACCAAATCATGAGAAAACAAAAAGATAACTACTTAACACATTGGAAAGAATTAACAAAAAAACAGAGCAAACTAGAATGCTATTTGGCCCTACACAGAGAGTACACAGCGGCAGAATACCTGACCACTGTGACTGACCCAAAATTAAGGAAAGCCTTGACTATGTACAGACTCAGTGAGCATAGCCTTGCTATTGAGAAAGGCCGCCGTAGGCAGACTTGGCTCTCAAGAGAAGACAGGCTATGTGCTCACTGCCCACAAAATGAGGTGTAAACTGAGCTGCACTTCGGAATGTGGGATGAGTGACGCATGACAGGGAGCAGAACAGACTCGTTAACATGCACCGTCACACCCGGGCGGAGAGAAGAGGCATGGAGGGACCAGAGCGCTTATGGTATGTGTTAGCAGTGGGGGAGCAGACTGCTCACTGTGGAGGGATAGTGTCTGAGGGACACACCTCCAAGCCACCCCTATCTCCCTTCTATCTACCATGGGTTTGGGGGCTGGGTGTGAGCAGGGGGGAATGTGCGTGTGGGTGCTTGTGTTAGTATTCATTCAGCATTGGCACCCCTCTGATCAAGAGATTAGGAGATTACTAAACAGAACACGCGTACACAGTCTCCCCGTACACACTCACACAAACCACAGTAATGTATAGACCAGCATGGGCTGGTTATACGGACACACATGTTAGATGGATCAGTAAATTCTAGCCCAATCTGACACAAATCCTACTATTAGACCCAAGAGCCGCTGTAGTCCTGCTTCATGCATAATTAAACACAGGGTTTGGGGGAGCGGGATAGCTCAGAATTAAATCACAGTGTGTGCGGTGGGGGGGGCGGGTGTATATGGTATGTAAATGTGTGCAATAGGAATGAGTGAATGCATGCATGTACCTGTGCCCTGATGCTACCTTACATTTCCTTGATACCGATTATGCTGAGACCCAGCTGCTCTCCTTGAATAGCTTCACTGCACCGTAGCTTCACCCGCCAACACACACACACACAGAGGGGCTAACCAGAAATGTGTGTGTGTGTGTGTGTGTGTGTATGTGTGATTGTATAAGTGGCTCTAGTACCATGCGACAGATGGATTCCTACAGCAGCAGGTCACGAGAGGAGTCCAAGTCCTTTTTGGAACCTCTTTCCCTCGCCCGCCAGATTTTGGAGACAGCACTCCAAGCTGTGCCGAACCGTGCAGGTCCAACATCCAAGACAATGAACAGAAGATGGTGTGTGTGGGCCAGACAGAACCAACCAACTAGGGCTAAAGCCAACCCAGTGAGCCGAGAGCATTGTTACTCACCGTTTTATACACACACACACACACACACAGAGAGAGAAAGGCACGCACATGTCACACTCACACACACATAGTAGTAAATCCAGGCAGTGGTAGCAGACAGATGGAGCCACAGAAGGCATTGATGTAACTAATGGACACGCAGTTCCTGTTCAGGGCTGGTGCTGGGGATGGTACTGGGACAGGGACAGGGAATGGGGACTGGGAAAGAGGATGGTGCCACAGCCGGGCTACGGTTCCAAGAGCTAAGCTACGGGCTCTGAAATCTGGGCTCTTTGTTCTGGGCTATGGAAGATCTCACAAGATGAAGCTACTGTATAGGGGCATTTCCATCAAAAAAGGGCACCAACATTTGATGTTCATAAGAGCATAACAAATTGGGCATCAAAGAAAAGCTAAAAGGAATGAAGGCATAGATACATTTTTCAACCATTTTCCATCTTAACAAATCAGGCTTAACTAAAGGCTTTGATTTTTGGAAAACAGATGGAAAAGGGTTCTTAGAAAACATCTACAAGAAAAAGTCTTAAAAGGTATCAGAAATGTATCAAAACACAATAATGTTGACGTAAAGAACCCTGCTGTCACGCTGTTGTCTGGTACCATCTGTGCCATCTCCACGCACCAGGTCTCCAGTGCGCCTCCACAGCCCAGTACGTCCTGTGCCAACTCTCCGCACTCGCTTTGAGGAGCGTGTTATCGTTCCGGTAAAATGTGTGCCGTTTCTACGCTCAGTGTCTCCAGTGCGCCTGCACAGCACGGTGCGTCCTGTGCCAGCTCCCCGCACTTGCCGTGCGAAGGTTGTCATCTGTCCAGGACACGTTGTGCCAGCTCTACACTCCAGACCTCCAGTGCGCCTCCACAGCCCAGTGCGTCCTGTGCCGGCTCCACGCTACAGGCCTCCTGTGCGTCTCCCCATCCCGGTATGTCCTGTGCCGGCTCCACACACCCAGCCTCCAGTGCGTCTCCCTAGCCTGGTACGCCCTGTGCCAGCTCCACGCACCAGGCCTCCAGCGACAGTCTGCAGTCCAGAGCCTCCAGTGACAGTCTGCAGCCTCCTGCGACAGTCTGCAGTCCAGAGCCTCCAGTGAGGGTTCCTAGTCCAGAGCCTCCTGCGAGGGTTCCCAGTCCAGAGCCTCCAGTGAGGGTTCCTAGTCCAAAGCCTCCTGCGAGGGTTCCCAGTCCAGAGCCTCCTGAGAGGGTTCCTAGTCCGGAGCCTCCTGCGAGGGTTCCCAGTCCAGAGCTCCCTGCGAGGATTCCCAGTCCAGAGCCTTCAGCGAGGGTTCCCAGTCCAGAGCCTTCAGCGAGGGTTCCCAGTCCGGAGTCCCCGGCGACGATCCACGGTCCAGAGTCCCCGGGGATGATCCACGGTGCCACATTATAGCTGACATCCCATTATTTCTGCAGACATATTTTAATCTTACTTTGGTGCAGATATTTCAAGCGATACTCAGTCATTCCCAAATAAAATGTAACTCTTTTGTTCTGGTTTAATAATATATCTCTAAATGTATAGACAAAAATGTATTTGCCATTTGGATCACTTCAAAGTGATACAAATGAAGGTTTTACGAATTATAAGTACAGCAACTTTGTTTACAAATTGCAGGTCATATTTCTTCAGGTAATTATGACACATAGGACTGTTGATAATTTCTCTCTGTTACGGCTTTCTTCTATATCCTCCTCTGACGAAGAGGTAGAACAAGGATCGGACCAAAACGCAGCGTGTTGATTGAGATTCATATTTAATGAAACAAAGAAACACAAACTTACACGAACACTACAAAAACAATAAACGAAACCGAAACAGCCTATCTGGTGCAAACTAACCGAGAGTACACAAGACACTAAGGACAATCACCCACGACAAACTCAAAGAATATGGCTGCCTAAATATGGTTCCCAATCAGAGACAACGATAAGCACCTGCCTCTGATTGAGAACCACTCCAGACAGCCATAGACTTTGCTAGATAACCCACTAAGCTACAATCCCAATACCACCACCAAAACCCCAAGACAAACACACCACAATTACAAAAACCCCATGCCACACCCTGGCCTGACCAAATACATAAAGATAAACACAAAATACTTTGACCAGGGCGTGACAGAACCCCCCCCCCTAAGGTGCGGACTCCCGAACGCACCTCAAAACAATAGGGAGGGTCCGGGTGGGCATCTGTCCATGGTGGCGGCTCCGGCGCGGGACGTGGACCCCACTCATTTAATGTCTTAGTCCCCTCTCCCTTCGTCCCTGGATAGTCCACCCTCGCCACCGACCATGGCCTAGTAGTCCTCACCCAGAACCCCACTGGAATGAGGAGTAGATCGGGACTGAAGGACAGCTCGGGACTGAGGCAGCTCGGGACTGAGGGGAAGCTCGGGAGTGAGAGAAAGCTCGGGAGTGAGAGGAAGCTCGGGAGTGAGAGGAAGCTCGGGAGTGAGAGGAAGCTCGGGAGTGAGAGGAAGCTCAGGAGTGAGAGGAAGCTCGGGAGTGAGAGGAAGCTCAGGCAGGTAGATAGATCTACCAGCTCCTGGCTGGCTGGTGGTTTCAGCAGATCCTGGCTGACTGGCAGATCCTGGCTGACTGACAGATCTGGAAGATCCTGGCTGACTGGCAGATCTGGAAGATCCTGGCTGACTGGCAGATCTGGAAGATCCTGGCTGACTGGCAGATCTGGAAGAGTCTGGCTGACTGGCAGATCTGGAAGAGTCTGGTTGACTGGCAGATCTGGAAGAGTCTGGTTGACTGGCAGATCTGGAAGAGTCTGGTTGACTGGCAGATCTGGAAGAGTCTGGTTGACTGGCAGATCTGGAAGAGTCTGGTTGACTGGCAGATCTGGAAGAGTCTGGTTGACTGGCAGATCTGGAAGAGTCTGGTTGACTGGCAGATCTGGAAGAGTCTGGTTGACTGGCAGATCTGGAAGAGTCTGGTTGACTGGCAGATCTGGAAGAGTCTGGCTGACTGGCAGATCTGGAAGAGTCTGGCTGACTAGCAGATCTGGCGGCGCTGGGCAGCCTGGCGGCGCTGGGCAGCCTGGCGGCGCTGGGCAGACTGGCGGCGCTGGGCAGACTGGCCATGCTGGGCAGACTGGCGGTGCTGGGCAGACTGGCGGTGCTGGGCAGACTGGCGGTGCTGGGCAGACTGGCGGTGCTGGGCAGACTGGCGGTGCTGGGCAGACTGGCGATGCTGGGCAGACTGACGGCGCTGGGCAGACTGACGACGCTGGGCAGACTGGCGATGCTGGGCAGACTGGGGGCACTGACGACGCTGGGCAGACTGGCGATGCTGGGCAGACTGGCGATGCTGGGCAGACTGGCGGCGCTGGGCAGACTGGCGGCACTAGCTGCTCCATATAGGCTGACAGCTCTGGCGGCTTCTTACAGACTGACAGCTATGGCGGCTCCGTGCTGACTGACAGCTCCTTGCAGACTGGCAGCTCCTTGCAGACTGACAGCTCCTTGCCGACTGACAGCTCTTTGCAGACTGACCGCTCCTTGCAGACTGGCAGCTCCATGCAGACTGGCAGCTCCATGCAGACTGGCAGCTCCATGCAGACTGGCAGCTCTGGCTGCTCTATGCAGACTGACAGCTCTGGCTGCTTCTTGCAGACTGACAGCTCTGGCTGCTCCATGTAGACTGGCTGCTTCATGCAGATTGGCAGCTCGGGCTGCTTCATGTAGACTGACAGCTCTGGCTGCTCCATGCAGACTGACAGCTCTGGCTGCGCTGAACAGGCGGGAGACTCCAGCAGTGCTGTAGAGGAGAAAGGCTCTGACAGCGCTGGAGAGGAGGGAGACTCCGGCAGCGCAGGAGAGGAGGAAGGCTCTGACTGCGCTAAACAGGCGGGAGAATCCAGCAGCGCAGGAGAGGAGAAAGGCTCTGGCAGCACTGGAGAAGAGGGAGCCCCCGTAAGGATGGGCCGGAGAGACAGCCTAGTGCGGGGGCTGCCACCGGAGGACTGGTGCGTGGAGGTGGTGACGGATAGACCGGGCCGTGCAGGCACACTGGAGCTCTTGAGCACCGACCCTGCCCAACCTTACCTGGTTGAATGCTCTCGGTTGCCCTGCCAGTGCGGCGAGGTGGAATAGCCCGCACTGGGCTATGCAGGCGAACCGGAGACACCGAGCGCAAGGCTGGTGCCATGTAAGCCGGCCCAAGGAGACGCACTGGGGACCAGATGCGTAGAGCTGGCTTCATGGCATTTGGCTCGACGCTCAATCTAGCCCGGCCGATACGCGGAGCTGGAATATACCGAACCGGGCTGTGCACCCGCACTGGAGACACCGTGCGCTCCACAGCATAACACGGTGCCTGCCCGGTCTCTCCAGCCCCCCGGTAAGCACAGGGAGCTTGCGCAGGTCTCCAACCTGGCATAGCCATACTCCCTGTAAGCCCCCCCCCCCCCCCCCCCCCCCAAGAAATTTTTGGGGCTGACTCTCGGGCTTCCATCCGCTCTGCCGTGCTAGCTCCTCATAATGCCGCCTCTCTGCTTTTGCTGCCTCCAGCTCGGCTTTGGGGCGACAATAATCTCCAGGCTGATCCCAGGGTCCTTTACCGTCCAGTTCGTCCTCCCATGTCCATTTCTCCAGGTAGTGCAGCCTCTCCCACTGCAGCTGCTGCTCCTGCTGCCTCTGTTGCCTCTGTTGCCTCTGTTCCTGCTGCTCCTTTGGGCGGCTACACTCCCCTGGTTTAGCCCAGGGTCCTCTCCCGTCAAAGATTTCCTCCCATGACCAGAAATCCTTGTTGAGCATCTCCTTTTTCGGCTGCTCCTGCCTGTTGACACGCCGCTTGGTCCGTTGGTGGTGGGTGATTCTGTTACGGCTTTCTTCTATATCCTCCTCTGACGAAGAGGTAGAACAAGGATCGGACCAAAACGCAGCGTGTTGATTGAGATTCATATTTAATGAAACACAGAAACACAAACTTACACGAACACTACAAAAAAAATAAACGAAACCGAAACAGCCTATCTGGTGCAAACTAACCGAGAGTACACATAAGACACTAAGGACAATCACCCACGACAAACTCAAAGAATATGGCTGCCTAAATATGGTTCCCAATCAGAGACAACGATAAGCACCTGCCTCTGATTGAGAACCACTCCAGACAGCCATAGACTTTGCTAGATAACCCACTAAGCTACAATCCCAATACCACCACCAAAACCCCAAGACAAACACACCACAATTACAAAAACCCCATGCCACACCCTGGCCTGACCAAATACATAAAGATAAACACAAAATACTTTGACCAGGGCGTGACACTCTCGCACAAGTTCTATCTGTCTCTCTGATCCATCCATAACCACCGAAACACGACGACAGCAACACATATCTAACTATATCCCTCTCAATACTAAGGAGACTAATACATGAGAGTGGAGTGATACAGAAATAAATGTGTAATTTAGCTGACAAATGCATGTTATAACGGTTAATAATATTGGATTCCCGGTTGACAGTCTGTGCGACAGTTGACGATGCACAGGAGCGCAGATTTGAAAACACCAGTGGGTCTGTCGTTACAAAGTTGATTTGATGTTGCTTGCTTGAGCTTCTGAATGAAAACTGGAATTGTCTTTGATTTTCATTCAGCAAGGGATTGAGAATATTTTCATAGAGCAAAATACTTGTTAGTTGGACCATATTTCAGACTTCTCAGCACGACCAGTGCCAGCAGCATGCTGGACACTATGGATAATGAAAGAAAAATAAAGCTGAAATAAATCATTCTCTCTACTATCATTCTGAAATTTCACATTCTTAAAATAAAGTGGTGATCCTAACTGACCTAAAACAGGGAATTTTTACTGGGATTAAATGTCAGGAAATGTGAAAAACTTTGTTTAAATGTATTTGGCTACGGTGTATGTAAACTTCCGACTTCAACTGTATACACGTCAGCTTTGACATCGGTTTTGCTTTGACATCTTGGTGATGTCATTCTGAAACATAATGTTAAATATCACTCCTATGTGGAAAATACACAGCTGCACATTTCAATGAAACATGGAGAAGAACCAAAATTGCCCTCCCTGGAAGCCTGTGTTTCAGACATTTTTTTTTTTTTTAGGCAAGTCAGTTAAGAACAAATTCTTATTTACAATGACGGCCTACCCCGGATGACGCTGGGCCAATTGTGCGCCGCCCTAAGGGACTCCCAATCACAGCCGGATGTGCTTCAGCCTGGATTCAAACCAGGGACTGTAGTGACTAGAGGTCGACCGATTCATCGGAATGGCCGATTAATTGGGGCCGATTTAGAGTTTTCATAACAATCGGAAATCAGTATTTTTGGGCGCCGATTTCCGATTATTTAAAAAAATAATAACAAATGTTAAGAACACATTCTTATTTTCAATGACTAGGGACTGTGGGTTAACTGCCTTGTTCGGGGGGAGAACGACAGATTTTCACCTTGTCAGCTCAGGGGATCCAATCTTGCAACCGCACAGTTAACTAGTCCAACGCTCTAACCATTGCACTCCACGAGTAGCCTGCCTGTTACGCAAATGCAGTAGAAGCCAAGGTAAATTGCTAGCTAGCATTAAACTTATCTTATAAAAAACAAGCAATCATAATCACTAGTTATAACTACTGATCCAGTTTAGCAGGCAATATTAACCAGGTGAAATTGTGCAATTTCTCTTGCGTTCATTGCACGCAGAGTCAGGGTATATGCAACAGTTTTGGCTGTCTGGCTAATTGCGAACCTATTTGCCAGAATTTTACGTAATTATGACATGTACTGAAGGTTGTGCAATGTAACAAGAATATTTAGACTTAGGGATGCCACCCGTTAGATAAAATACAGAACGGTTCCGTATTTCACTGAAATAATAAACGTTTTGTTTTCGAAATGATAGTTTCTGGATTTGATCATATTAATGACCAAAGGCTCGTATTTCTGTGTGTTATTCTGTTATAATTAAGTCTGATTTGGTAGAGCAGTCTGACTGAGCAGCAGCAGGCCCATAATCATTCATTCAAACAGCACCTCCGTGCGTTTTGCCAGCAGCTCTTCACAAGCACAGCGCTGTTTATGCCTTCAAGCCTATCAGCCTAATGGCTGGTGTAACCAATGTGAAATGGCTAGCTAGTTAGCTGGGTGTGTGCTAATACTGTTTCAAACGTCACTCGCTTTTAGATTTGCAGTACCGGTAGTTATTCCCCTTGCGCTGCAAGGAGTGTGGCTGTTGTCGATGTGTTCCTGGTTCGAGCCCAGGTAGGGGCGAGGGGGGGACGGAAGCTATACTGTTACACTGGCAATACTATAGTGCCTATAAGAACATCCAATAGTCAAAGGTATATGAAATACAAATGGTATAGAGAGAAATAGTCCTATAAATACTATATTAACTACAACCTAAAACCTCTTACCTTGGAATATTAAAGTCTCATGTTAAAAGGAACCACCAACTTTCATATGTTCTCATGTTCTGAGCAATGAACTTAAACGTTAGCTTTTTTACATGGCACATATTACTGTCTTCTCCCACACTTTGTTTTTGCATTATTTAAACCAAATTGAACATGTTTCATTATTTATTTGAGGCAAAATTGATTTTATTGATGTTTTATATTAAGTTCAAATAAGTGTTAATTCAGTATTGTTGTAATTGTCATTATTACAAATGTTTTAAAAAATCGTCCGATTAATCGGTATAGGCTTTTTTGGGCCTCCAATAATCGGTATCGGTGTCAGCGTTGAAAAATCATAAATCGGTCGACCTCTAGTAGTGACCTCTCTTGCAATGAGATGCAGTACCTTAGACCGCTGTGCCACTATGGAGACCATAAGGAAGTGGATGAAAAACATAAGGAAGTTGATGGCGGTAAATGTTTTACTTTTAAACTGGAACAAAACAGAGATGCTTGTTCTAGGTCCCAAGAAACAAAGAGATCTTCTATTGGATCTGACAATTAATCTTGATGGTTGTACAGTCGTCTCAAATAAAACTGTGAAGGACCTCGACGTTACTCGGGACCCTGATCTCTCTTTTGACGAACATATCAAGACTGTTTCAAGGACAGCTTCTTTCCATCTTCGTAAAATCCGAAAGTCCAAAAATGATACAGAAAAGTTCATCCATGCTTTTGTCACTTCTAGATTAGACTACTGCAATGCTCTACATTCCGGCTACCTGGATAAAGCACTATATAAACTTCAGTTAGTGCTAAACACGGCTGCTAGAATCTTGAGTAGAACCACCCAAAAATATCATATTACTCCAGTGCTAGCCTCTCTACACTGGCTGACACAAGGGCTGATTTCAAGGTTTTACTGCTAACATACCAAGCATTACATGGGCTTGCTCCTACCTATCACTCCCATTTGGTCCTGCCGTACATACCTACACGTACGCTATGGTCACAAGACGCAGACCTTCTTATTGTCCCTAAAATTTCTAAGCAAACAGCTGGAGGCAGGGCTTTCTCCTATAGAGCTAAATTTTTATGGAATGGTCTGCCTATCCATGCGAGAGACGCAGACTCTGTCTCAACCTTTAAGTCTTTATTGAAGACTCATCTCTTCAGTAGGTCCTATGATTGAGTGTAGTCTGGCCCAGGGGTGTGAAGGTGAACGGAAAGGCACTGGAGAGACAAACCGTCCTTGCTGTCTCTGCCTGGCCGGTTCCCCTCTCTCCACCGGGATTCTCTGCCTCTAACCCTATTACGGGGGCTGAGTCACTGGCTTACTGGTGCTCTTCTATCCCATCCCTAGGAGGGGTGCGTCACTTGAGTGGGTTGAGTCACTGACTTAATATTCCTGTCCAGGTTTGGCACCCTCCTCTGGTTTGTGTCGTGGGGGAGATCTTTGTGGCCTATACTCAGCCTTGTCTCATTGTAGTAAGTTTGTGGTTTGAAGATATCCCTCTAGTGGTGTGGGGGCTGTGCTTTGGGGCAAAGTAGGTGGGGTTATATCCTGCCTAGTTGGCCCTGTCCGGGGGTATCGTAGGACAGGGCCACAATGTCTCAAGTTTTTCCTAGCCACCGTGCTTCTACACCTGCATTGCTTACTGTTTGGGGTGATGTAAAAAAGGGCTTTATAAATACATTTGATTGATTAATTGTCATGATGAAATAGCGAAGGGCCTTCCCCAAACTGTTGCCACAAAGTTTGAAGCACAGAATGGCATTTTATGGTGTAGAGTTAAGATTTCCCTTCACTGGAACTAAGGTGCCTAGCCCGAACCATGAAATACAGCCCCAGACCATTATTCCTTCTCCACCAAACTTTACAGTTGGCACTATGCATTCAGGCAGGTAGTGTTCTCCTGGCATCCGAAAAACCCAGATTCATCCATCGGACGGTCAGATGGTGAAGCGTGATTCATCACTCCAGAGAACGCGTTTCCATTTTTCCAGCGTTCAATGGCTGCAAGCTTTACACCACTCCAGCCAACACTTGGCATTAGTGGTAGTGAGTGTCGCAACAGAGGAGAGACAATATTTATGCTCTAAGCACTTCAGCACTTGGCGGTCCTGTTTTGTGGGCTTGCGCGGCCTACCACTTCGCAGCTGAGCCGCTGTTTCTCCTAGACGTTTCCACTTCACAATAACAGCACATACAGTTGACTGGGGCAGCTCCAGCAGGGCAGAAATTTGACAAAGTGACTTGTTAGAAAGGCATCCTATGACGGTGCCACGTTGAAAGTCACTGAGCTCTTCAGTAAGCCATTCTACTACCAATGTTTGTATATGGAGATTGCATGGCTCTGTGCTCGACTTTATACCCCTGTCAGCAACGGGTATGGCTGAAATAGCCAAATCCACAAATTTTAAGGGGTGTCCACATACTTTTATATATATCGTGTAGATGTGTGGTTTGTTGAACTTTGAAATCAATGGTTTTTGTTGGCACACATTTTAAAGTGAAAAAAAACGAGTCAAAGTCTAATTCCGTTACCATCGAATTGCCCATAGGCTACCAGGCCAGGGTTCAAATAGTATTTGTTTTCTTAGAATCATTAAGCTGCACTTGATTTAGTTTACCTGGAACCAATGGTAACAATGGAAAAGTCACAATAGAGCAAACCCCGCCACCTGGCACTCCAGACAGGCTCAGTCAAACGCTGCTAGTATTTGAGAGAACACAAATACGAGTTGAACCCAGGTCTTCTCTGTCCTACAGCATAATTTCAGTCTACAAATGCAAATGCTTGTAACCAATTACGGGACATTATGTAATGGTTGTTCAGACTAAAGGGTTTCTCTTATGCCTCTTTATCTCTCTTATTCTCACTCTCACTCTCACCTGATATCTCTCTCTTTCTCCCCTTCTCTGCATCCCTCTATGTCCCATTTATATATTGTCTTTCAATGTCATGTCACTCTTCTTTCGTTTACTTACTTCCCCATTTCCCTCTTTCTCTTCTCCGTCGTTACCTCTGTCTTTCACACTTGTCTCTCCCGCCGTCTCTCCCTCCCTCCCTTCCTCATTATTTATCTCTCTCTGTGATGTTATGCAGGGTGTTTTAATGATGAGCAGAGCAGCAGAGGGGAGAAAGAAATAGAAGTGTATCTGGGTCACCAGGGGCCATGCATCCCAAGTCCCTGCTGAACAAAAAGACAGGAAATTGATCCGTTGGATCCGTCGCAAGCCAAACACACACACGCGCACAGTCTTGCGCGCACACACACACACACACACACACACACACACACACACACACACACACACACGTGTGTGTGTGTGGGTGTATGCAGCCAGCCTAGCATCATACAGTAAGTGCCCCCTAACACTATACCGCTCACTGTGCTCTCTATCCTGTCCTACCTTTAAAATAGCTTAGCTTTAACCAGTGAAAACACTTTAAACAACAGTCACCCCTGGCTCACACCTGCACCTTCTACTTGGGTTACGTCACCTTCCTCTGTAGTACTGCCAAGCTCCTACGTGCTGTATCCACCTCCCTCCCTTCCATCCCTGATTGCCTGCATGTCTTTCTGCTTGCCTGATTGACAAAGTTACATGCAGACTGACCGACTTACTGACTGCTTGTTGGCCTGCCTGAGGTAGCTAAAGTGTACCTTTTACTCTGTACAGAAACAGCCATGAGAATGACAGAACAGCTAGTTTAATATATCCGCTTTGAAACACACACACACACACACACACACAGGAGACCTGCAGCTATGACAGAACAGCTAGTTTAATCTATCCGCTTTGAAACACACACACACACACACACACACACACACACACACACACACACACACACAAAACACAGGAGACCTGCAGCTATGCTGCAAAATGAAATCTGATAATTTTCTCATTATTCTTTTTCCTTGGTTAGTTGGGTTTATTTGAGGAGAACTGATTATGTTCTTCGACCGGCATCTTTTCTCAGTAAACTTTAACTCAAGTAGTGATTGATTAAATGCAATAAATTACACTATAATTGGTGCTATGTTAAGGTGCTCTCACCTGCAAAGGGAATCCTGGTAATTTAGCTCCATATCCACAATAGACTCAATGTTTTATAGAGAAAGAAAAATTGTGATTTTTTTGTTTTAGCTCAAATTCTTTCCAAATAGTCACGCATATTTAAAACCCTCAAACACACACATCCCTCAGGCACACCAGTTCATTATCTAACCTGTCCAGGTGGGTGGCAGTGCCCTGGAGTTTGCCGGGGGGCAGAGGATAACAAGCACGCCCAGGGAGGTGTGACTGCCCCTGGCTACCACGCTGACCACACAAACTGGCCAGTCTGGGAGAAGCAGGTCAGGGCTGAACACACATCATTAGCCCAGCCGAGGAGACTCATTATGGGGAAGAGGGAACGAGAGGGAGCGCAGCCAACCCCCAGGACCAGCGGATCAGTGACTAGACCAGACCACCATTATACATTATGAAAGGACGACTGGAAAGGACTCTGATATTTATACCATAGCGTACCATAGCACATTTTAGATGTCTCTCTCGCTTTGTCACCTTCTCTCTCTAGCCTTCTCGCTCTCACACTTGATTGTCTACCATCTCACACCTTTTTCCTTCTTCCTCTCCCCCTCTCATTTTAACCCCCCTCCCTCCCTCGCTCATAACAAGGTATTGCCTGGCTGTGATCGATGACTACTTTAGGCCATTAGTGCTCTATTGGCCACTAGTGTTAGGTAGTGGACTGACTGGGCTCTTACATTACTGACGACAGGGTCATAGGTTTTAAAAAGGCCCAATGAGAACCATAACATCTAACATCTAACGGCCATGTCTGCATGCAGACACACTCATTAAAACACACACACACACACTGCAGCCAGACATAACAAAGACCAGGCCAGACACCCTTCATCATACACACAAACACATAGACTAGGTCATGTGACTATGCATTCAAACCTGCACACACAGTAAGAACAGCGCACAGAGGCAAGCCCAGGCACGAATTAGGGCTGGGCGGTATACTGTATTTTACTATATACCGGTATTGATGCACGCACCGGTTTGGGTTTTTACTTTACCTTCAATAACAGCATTTCAGTGTTTTGTTTGTTAAATGTGATACGCAACTCCAGAGTGTGTAATGTCCGTTTTTATGGTTTACTCTCTTTGCTAGAGTCGTCTTTTTCCATCTCCTCCTGCTGCATGTCGCTTCCCACACCAAGCCCTTCCCCCTGTCACTCAAGGAGAAAGCAGTTGCTCGACCAAGGAGTCACAAGCACTTTCTTGCCGTTCACTCTGCAGTCTGCATGGTCAGATACAGTTGAATTCGTAGGTTTACATAGACCTTAGCCAAATATATTTAAGCTAAGTTTTTCACAATTCCTGACATTTAATCCTAGTAAAAATCCCCTGTCTTAGGTCAGTTAGGATCACCACTTTATTTTAAGAATGTGAAATGTCAGAATAATAGTAGAGAGAATGATTTATTTCAGCTTTTATTTCTTTCATCACAGAAATGCAGAAACGTGCTCCTAGACCTTAGTGCTGCTTTTGATACCATCGATCACCACATTCTTTTGGAGAGATTGGAAACCCAAATTGGTCTACACGGACATGTTCTGGCCTGGTTTAGATCTTATCTGTCGGAAAGATATCAGTTTGTCTCTGTGAATGGTTTGTCCTCTGACAAATCAACTGTAAATTTCGGTGTTCCTCAAGGTTCCGTTTTAGGACCACTTTTGTTTTCACTATATATTTTACCTCTTGGGGATGTTATTCGAAAACATAATGTAAACTTTCACTGCTATGCGGATGACACACAGCTGTACATTTCAATGAAACATGGTGAAGCCCCAAAATTGCCCTCGCTAGAAGCATGTGTTTCAGACATAAGGAAGTGGATGGCTGCAAACTTTCTACTATTAAACTCGGACAAAACAGAGATGCTTGTTCTAGGTCCCAAGAAACAAAGAGATCTTCTGTTGAATCTGACAATTAATCTTAATGGTTGTACAGTCGTCTCAAATAAAACTGTGAAGGACCTCGGCGTTACTCTGGACCCTGATCTCTCTTTTGAAGAACATATCAAGACCATTTCGAGGACAGCTTTTTTCCATCTACGTAACATTGCAAAAATCAGGAACTTTCTGTCCAAAAATGATGCAGAAAAATTAATCCATGCTTTTGTCACTTCTAGGTTAGACTACTGCAATGCTCTATTTTCCGGCTACCCGGATAAAGCACTAAATAAACTTCAGTTAGTGCTAAATACGGCTGCTAGAATCCTGACTAGAACCAAAAAATGTGATCATATTACTCCAGTGCTAGCCTCTCTACACTGGCTTCCTGTCAAAGCAAGGGCTGATTTCAAGGTTTTACTGCTAACCTACAAAGCATTACATGGGCTTGCTCCTACCTATCTCTCTGATTTGGTCCTGCCGTACATACCTATACGTACGCTACGGTCACAAGACGCAGGCCTCCTAATTGTCCCTAGAATTTCTAAGCAAACAGCTGGAGGCAGGGCTTTCTCCTATAGAGCTCCATTTTTATGGAACGGTCTGCCTACCCATGTCAGAGACGCAAACTCGGTCTCAACCTTTAAGTCTTTACTGAAGACTCATCTCTTCAGTGGGTCATATGATTGAGTGTAGTCTGGCCCAGGAGTGGGAAGGTGAACGGAAAGGCTCTGGAGCAACGAACCGCCCTTGCTCTCTCTGCCTGGCCGGTTCCCCTCTTTCCACTGGGATTCTCTGCCTCTAACCCTATTACAGGGGCTGAGTCACTGGCTTGCTGGGGCTCTCTCATGCCGTCCCTGGAGGGGGTGCGTCACCTGAGTGGGTTGATTCACTGTTGTGGTCATCCTGTCTGGGTTGGCGCCCCCCCCCCTTGGGTTGTGCCGTGGCGGAGATCTTTGTGGGCTATACTCAGCCTTGTCTCAGGATGGTAAGTTGGTGGTTGAAGATATCCCTCTAGTGGTGTGGGGGCTGTGCTTTGGCAAAGTGGGTGGGGTTATATCCTTCCTGTTTGGCCCTGTCCGGGGGTGTCCTCGGATGGGGCCACAGTGTCTCCTGACCCCTCCTGTCTCAGCCTCCAGTATTTATGCTGCAGTAGTTTGTGTCGGGGGGCTGGGGTCAGTTTGTTATATCTGGAGTACTTCTCCTGTCCTATTCGGTGTCCTGTGTGAATCTAAGTGTGCGTTCTCTAATTCTCTCCTTCTCTCTTTCTTTCTCTCTCTCGGAGGACCTGAGCCCTAGGACCATGCCCCAGGACTACCTGACATGATGACTCCTTGCTGTCCCCAGTCCACCTGGCCATGCTGCTGTTCCAGTTTCAACTGACCTGAGCCCTAGGACCATGCCCCAGGACTACCTGACATGATGACTCCTTGCTGTCTCCAGTCTACCTGGCCATGCTGCTGCTCCAGTTTCAACTTCCACCTGACTGTGCTGCTGCTCTAGTTTCAACTGTTTCGCCTTATTATTATTCGACCATGCTGGTCATTTATGAACATTGAACATCTTGGCCATGTTCTGTTATAATCTCCACCCGGCACAGCCAGAAGAGGACTGGCCACCCCACATAGCCTGGTTCCTCTCTAGGTTTCTTCCTAGGTATTGGCCTTTCTAGGGAGTTTTTCCTAGCCACCGTGCTTCTACACCTGCATTGCTTGCTGTTTGGGGTTTTAGGCTGGGTTTCTGTACAGCACTTTGAGATATCAGCTGATGTACGAAGGGCTATATAAATAAATTTGATTTGATTTGATTTGATATGAAAATGCTGAAAATAATTTTTGTTTGAAGTTGGATTGAAGAGTATAAAATAGCCCCTTACATTATAAGTGATTTTGATGTGTTGCCACCCTAGAGTCATGCACTACTCAAAGCACATTTAAAACTTTTATTATTCAAAAACATAAAATACCTTAAAATACCGTCAAAAATGTTTTTACAAATATATATATTATGATATGATATTTTGGTCATATCGCCCAGCGCTGGCACAAGACAATAGAGTTTGGTTCTAAAGGTCACAACAGCATTTCACACTCAGTACATGCCGATTAAGCACTGTGTGGCAGTCTAATATGTCATGTTATTACAGAAAGGGAGTCACTGACCCCTATCCACAGTCTGTATGTGGTCTCTAAAACAGACATTAGCTCAGTACCAGCCGGGGTCTAGTGGAAGACACTGGTAGACACTGGAGGTCAACCGATTAATCGTAATGGCTGATTAATTAGGGCCGATTTCAAGTTTTCATAACAATCGGAAATCTGTATTTAGCCGTTTATTTAAATAGTTTTTTACACCTTTATTTATCCTTTATTTACCTAGGAAAGTCAGTTCAGAACACATTCTTATTTTCAATGAAGGCCTAGGAACGGTGGGTTAACTGCCTTGTTTAGAGGCAGAATGACAGATATTTACCTTGTCAGCTCGGGGATTCAATCTACCTTACAGTTAACTAGTCCAATGCTCTAACCACCTGATTACATTGCACTCCATGAGGAGACTGCCTGTTACGCGAATGCAGTAAGAAGCCAAGGTAAGTTGCGAGCTAGCATTAAAACTTATCTTATCAAAAATAATCAATCAATCATAATCACTAGTTAACTACACATGGTTGATGAAATTACTAGTTTATCTAGCGTGTCCTGCGTTGCATATAATCGATGTGGTGCATATTCGCGAAAAAGGACTGTCATTGCTCCAATGTGTACCTAACCATAAACTTAATATTGCCTGCTAACATGACTCGTTGCGAACCGTGAAGACTATTTCTTCCTAACAAAGACAGCCAACTTCGCCAAACGGGGGATGATTTAACAAAGGAGCATTTGCGAAAAAAGCACAATGGTTGTACAACTGTACCTAACCATAAACATCCATGCATTTCTTAAAATCAATACACAGAAGTATATCTGAATGAACAATGAACACTTTATTTTAACTTAATATAATACATCAATAAAATCAATTTAATCTCAAATAAATAATGAAACATGTTCAATTTGGTTTAAATAATACAAAAACAAAGTGTTGGAGAAGAAAGTAAAAGTGCAATATGTGCCATGTAAAAAAGCTAACGTTTAAGTTCATTGCTCAGAGCATGAGGACATATGAAAGCTGGTGGTTCCTTTTAACATGAGTCTTCAATATTCCCAGGTAATAAGTTTTAGGTTGTAGTTATTATAGGACTATTTCTCTCTATACCATTTGTATTTCATATACCTTTGACTATTGGATGTTCTAATAGGTACTTTAGTATTGCCAGCCTAATCTCGGGAGTTGATAGGCTTGAAGTCATAAACAGCGCAATGTAGATAGTTCGCAACGGTGCCTCCCGGGTGGCGCAATGGTTAAGGGCACAGTACTGCAGAGACTCTGGGTTTGCGCCCAGGCCAACCGATTAATCGTGGGGCGACACACAATTGGCCTAGCGTTGCCCGGGTTAGGGAGGGTTTGGCCGGGAGGGAAATCCTTGTCTCATCGCGCACCAGCGACTCCTGTGGCTGGGCGCATTGCGCGATAACATTTTGCCGGGTGCACGTTGTTTCCTCCGACACATTGGTGCGGCTGGCTTCCGGGTTGGATGGCGCTGTGTTAAGAAGCAGTGCAGCTTGGTTGGCTTGTGTATCGGAGGACGCATGACTTTGAACCTTCGTCTCTCCCGAGCCCGTACGGAGTTGTAACGATGAGACAAGATAGTAGCTACTAAAACAATTGGATACCACGAAAAAGGGGTAAAAAAAACAACAACAAAAAAAAACATTTGTTCGCAACGAGCCAGGCGGCCCAAACTGTTGCATATATCACCCATTTGGCGAAGTAGGCTGTGATGCAATGATAAATTAACTAGTGATTATGTTAAGATTGATCGTTTTTTATTAAATAGTTTAATGCTAGCTAGCATCTTACCTTGGCTCCTTGCTACACTTGCATAACAGGTAGTCAGCCTGCCACGCAGTCTCCTCGTGGAGTGCAATGTAATCTGCCATGATCGGTGTCCAAAAATGCCGATTACCGACTTTTATAAAAACTTGAAATCGGCCCGAATTAATCGTCCGTTCCGATTAATCGGTCGACCTCTAGATGTGACAATGTTAAAATCCATAACTTCAATATATGAACTGTCTAACTCTCAGTGTCTGGTGGAAAGCAGACTGAACCAGCTTTTCCTCAATGATCTTGCCTGTGCTTAGCTCCATTCCATTTATTTTTTATCCTGAAAAACTTCCCAGTCCTTAACAATTACAAGCATTCCCAAAACATGATGCAGCCACCATTCAAAAATCACATTGAGTCCATGCAACTTATTATGTGACTTGTTAAGCACATTTTTTCTTCTGAAATTATTTTGGCTTGACATAACAAAGGGGTTGAATACTTATTGACTCAAGACATTTCAGATTTGTATTTTTAATACATTTGTAAAAATGCTTATTTTTTCCCCACTTTGACATTATGGGCTATTGTGTGTAGGCTAGTTACAAAAAATGCAGCCTATAACACAACAAAATGTTCAAAAAGTGTGAATACATTCTGAAGGCACTATACACACACACACACACACACACACACACACACACACACACACACGCACACAAATAAAGAAAAACCCTGGAATGAGTAGGTGTCCAGACTTTTGATTGGTACTGTATGTTTTCCTAATTTCCTAATATTTTTAGGGGGAATTACGTGAAACATGAGAGCAAACACAACATTTAACGCACACACACACACACACACACACACACACACACACTCATACCCCACATCCTGTGTCTACCATCCGGGACACAAGGAAGTAAAGCATTGATTGATTAAAAAGCACTGACTGTACAGATTGCCATCACAACCTACCCACGAACAGCAACATACTAAATTACTCTGAACAACTATGGGTAAGTATGAGTCTAACGTTCATTAGTATCAATTAGCCACGTTAGCATTTTATATACACTTACAGACCTACCTGCACGTGTAATGGGACTATGTGTTGAACTGGATGAAGGTCAACAGAATCCACTCGAAACAGACATATTACAGTGGTAACTGAGGTACCTCTGAGTGCTTCAGCAGTGAAAAGCTCAATGGGAATTTAACATGTTATTGAACTTAATGTTGGTTGACTGTGACTGACTCCACAAGTGGGTTTTCTGATTAGCCAAATCATTGTGTCTGTCCCGTCCTCGCCTCTATCCTGTTCTCTCTATTCTTTGATGAAGGAAGGGAAATATGATAGAGCGCCAAAGCCAATCAATCTGTTCTGTAATTCAGCAGTATTTCTAACTCTCTATTCTGACGAGCGGAGCAGAAAAATAGGCTTCGTTGAGGTGGGTCATTAAACTCATTCACTTATATTAACGTTACATTCCTCAGCTTAGTGAAGCTCCGCCACCCCTGATGTACACTCGCTGGGAGATGAAGGGAACAGCGTATGTTTCATCTTCCTCTTCTTGGCTGTTTTATCTGAGGTACTCTCTCTCTCTCTCGCCCTCTCTCTCTCGCCCTCTCTCTCTCTCTCTCTTTCGCCCTCCCTCCCTCTCTCTCCCTCTCCCTCTCCATGTTTTCCTGTTTTGTTAGCAGCAGGTGCGAGAGGCTCTTGATTAGCGATGCAATCTCTTTGAAGCTTTATGAACACACACACACCTTAATTGAATCACCTTGTTGTTGCAAGAAACTTCCTGCATGGCAGGAAATGCAAACTTGTTAAGGGTTTAAAAGGCTTCTAATGTTTGTAATTTCCACTTTAAAAGTTCAGATTTGATTTGCCCTAACTAAACATGTATCAACCCCTACATAAATGCCTATTAATTATAATCTACACAATAATTCAGATTTCTTGTAACTGCAGGATTATTTTACTGCTGTGAGAAATGGGTCAAATTCAGATCCTACACCTAGGAAGGAAGAAAGATGTCAGTTTCTTGGCACCTGACAAATTGAATAGTGGGAAATTTGATTCTGGGGCTCCTGACAGGATGATATTGTGCAATATTAAATATGGATGAGTTCCTGACGAAGCAGAAGTGAAAATAATTAACCAGGCAAACTGTGAGGAATCTTAATTAAAAGAGGGATCTCTTTCTCCTTACCTCGTTTCCTGTCTCTCTACCTCTTTCTTTATATCTTCCCCTCTCGTCCCCTCTCTTCCCCTTCTTATTTTCTCATTAATTAACACAGTCCATTTCTCAGAGAACAAAAAGGCAGATGGCCAATAAAATTACAATTACTGAAAATGTCCCTAAAATCTGTAGATTTATGACACCGGGTTCCGCAACGACATCAGTTTTGTGGAGCCAAATGGGTTAAATGGACTGTTTAGGGTGTGCTTTTACTTGTTTGGTCATTAATAATGGCTATAAAGAACATTCCACTCTTCCCACTATATACCTGTACGAGATAGTAGCTGTGCAGTTCCACGGAATATGGTAATATCAGAATCCCTTTGGCAGGTATACAATAACCTTCCGCCCACAAGCTCTTTCTTCTCATACACACGTGTATATGCTCTACATGTGTACAAACACAAACACAATTTGCTCTTAGAATAGCTTCAATTCGGGCCTCCCAAGTGGCGCAGTGGTCTAAGGCATTGCATCGCAGTGCTAGCTGTACAACTAAAGATTCTGGGTTCGAGTCCAGGCTCTGTCGCAGCCGTCTGTGACCGGGAGACTCATGGGGTGGTGCACAATTGGCCCAGCATTGTCCGGGTTAGGGGAGGGTTTGGATGGCAGGGATGTCCTTGTCCCATTGCACACTAGCGACTCCTGTGGTGGGCTGGGCGCAGTGCACATTGACACGGTGTTTCCTCCGACACATTGGTTGCGGCTGCCTTCCGGGTTAAGTGGGCACTGTGTCAAGAAGCAGTGCGGCTTGGCTGGGTTGTGTTCCTCAATGGCAAACATGCACAAATGGATACCATCAATTGTCTCAAAATCCTTCTTTATCCTTTCTCCACCTCGTCATTTACACTGATTGAAGTGGATTTAACAAGTGAAATCAATGGGACCTGGTCAGTCTAGGTGTTTTTAATGTTTTGTACACTCAGTGTACATACAGCTGAGGTCAGAAGTTCACATACACTAAGTTGACTGTGCCTTTAAATAGCTTGTAAAATTCCATAAAATTATGTAATGGCTTTAGAAGCTTCTGAGTCAATTGGAGGTGTACCTGTGGATGTATTTCAAGGCCTACCTTCAAACTCAGTGCTTCTTTGCTTGACATCATTGGAAAATCAAAATAAATCAGCCAAGACCTCAGAAATAAAATTGTAGACCTCCACAAGTCTGTACAAACAACAGTATGTAAGTATAAACACCATGGGACCACGCAGTCGGTCAATACCGCTCAGAAAGGAGATGCGTTCTGTCTCCTAGAGATGAGCGTACTTTGGTGCGAAAAGTGCAAATCATTCCCAGAACAACAGCAAAGGACCTTGTGAAGATGCTTTAGTAAACAGGTACAAAAGTTAGAGGTCGGCCGATTAATCGGAATGGCCGATTAATTAGGGCCGATTTCAAGTTTTCATAACAATCGGAAATCGGTATTTTTTTTTTTATACCTTTATTTAACTTTTTAACTGGGCAAATCTGTTAAGAACACATTCTTATTTTCAATGACGGCCTAGGAACGGTGAGTTAACTGCCTTGTTCAGGGGCAGAATGACCGATTTTCACCTTGTCAGCTCGGGGATCCAATCTTGCAACCTTACAGTTAACTAGTCCAACGCTCTAACCACCTGCCTCACGAGGAGCCTGCGGTTACACGAATGCAGTAGAAGCCAAGGTAAATTGCTAGCTAGCATTAAACTTATCTTATAAAAAACAATCAATAAATCATAATCACTAGTTATAACTACACATGGTTGATGATATTACTAGTGTATCTAGCGTGTCCTGCGTTATATATAATTGATGCAAAGCTGGGGGATGATTTAACAAAAGCGCATTTGCGATAAAAGCACAATCGTTGGACGACTGTGCCTAACCATAAACACCAATGCCTTTCTTAAAATCAATACATAGAAGTATATATTTTTAAACCTGCATATTTAGCTAAAGGAAATCCAGGATAGCAGGCAGTATTAACCAGGTGAAATTGTGTCACTTCTCTTGCGTTCATTGCACGCAGAGTCAGGGTATATGCAACAGTTTGGGCCGACTAATTTGCCAGAATTTTACGTAACTATGAAATAACATTGAAGGTTGTGCAATGTAACAAGAATATTTACTTATTTCACTGAAATAACTGAAATAACAAATGTTATGTTTTAGAGATGATAGTTTCTAGATTCAACCATATTAATGACCAAAGGCTCGTATCTCTGTGTGTTATGTTATAATTAAGTCTATGATTTGATAGAGCAGTCTGACTGAGCGATGGTAGGCAGCAGTAGGCTCGTAAGCATTAATTCAAACAACACTTTCGTGTGTAACCGATGTGAAATGGCTAGTTAGCGGGGTGCGTGCTAATAGCGTTTCAAACGTCACTCGCTCTGAGACTTGGAGTAGTTGTTCCCCTTGCTCTGCATGGGCCGCGGCTTTTGTGGAGCGATGGGTAACGCTGCTTCGAGGGTGGCTGTTGTCGATGTGTTCCTGGTTCGAGCCCAGGTAGGGGCGAGGAGGGGGACGGAAGCTATACTGTTACACTGGCAATACCATAGTGCCTATAAGAACATCCAATAGTCAAAGGTATATGAAATACAAATGGTACAGAGAGAAATAGTACTATAAATACTATATTAACTACAACCTAAAACCTCTTACCTTGGAATAGTGAAGTCTCGCGTTAAAAGGAACCACCAACTGTCATATGTTCTCATGTTCTGAGCAAGGAACTCAAACGTTAGCTTTTTTTACATGGCACATACAGTGGGGAGAAGAAATATTTGATACACTGCCGATTTAGCAGGTTTTCCTACTTATCTCACTAGATACGTTAAAACCCACCTCTTCCTGGCGAATGTATCGATTGGAAATGGTTTTGCAGTGCGTTTATCGCAGTTATTTCTTGATGCGCATCAGTTCTCATGTTCCCTCACCTTGAAGAGCAGAAGCAGTCAGCCACAGCTGTTTCAATACCCACATACATGAAAACACTACTTAAATGTCAAATCAGTAAAAAATATAACAATGTGACTTTGAACACTAAGTGGGCAAGAGAGAGGGGTAGCGAATTACATATCATGTTTGATTGCATCGTACTGCATTTCACCCTTAACTCCTCTCTCTCCCTCTCAGTCAAGAGAATGAAAACCAAAGGGAAGAGCAAAGAGAGGCGGCTTATGGGGAAAAAAACTAAAGCTGCCCCTAAATGACTCTCTCGTTCTCTCTCTCTCTCCTTCCTTCTCTCTCTCTCCTCCCTTCCTTCTCTATCTACCAGCCCTGTCGCAGACTAATCCTAGATAATGAACAGACTTAAACCGCAAAATCTTTAATGACCGCATCAGATGTTCCATCCCAGACCAGGCCATCTTGGTTTAAAGCCAATAACAGACCTTTTCTTTACGGTCAACAACAGCTGCTGTATCAACCTGCATACATGCATGCTTGGGTAGGCTTGTATGCATAGTGTGTGTGCATGTGACTGTGTGCATCTGTACTGTACCGTGTGTGCATAGGTACGTACATATTTGCATGTATAAGTGGGTGCGTGTGTGTGTGTGTGTGCCACGCATGAATGTCTGTCTGAGTGTGTCAAGATCAGACAGTGACCAATGTGTTCCAATGAGGTCAGTTACCCCCACCCCCACCGACTACCCATCCCTGGGGTCTTGGGATGAAATGGATTGGTTCTAAATAAAGTTGTGTGATTCAGGACATGAGTGGCCACGAGTGCACCTGTGTGCAGTGGGTAGGCAGGCACCTTTTACAGCTGACATGCATTCATGGGCAGCAAAGCAGAAAGCAGCACCTGCGCTCAGACAGGACCCGGGACGGACAGGAGCAACTACACAGAACAGTCCACCCGCGGTGTCCCAGGAGGAGGGGGGAAAGAGAAGGAAGTGGAGGTTGAGCATGGTAAGCGCTGATGTCTGTGGCAGAGCTACAAAGACCGGACAGAACCAAACAGAACTGCTCCTAATATGACACACTACTGAAGTTTCAACAACCGAAACACAGCAATCTGCCTGAGAAACTAACTGGCCGGGTGCAACATCAAACAGTCGACACAGATATCATTTAAAATAGACCAAGGTGACCAATTGTGCTGTGGATGTATGAATTTGCCAGGCGGTCGGGTCGTCGTACTCACCTACAGACTTGATAACTGGAGAGGGACACGGAGAGAGGGAGAGAGAGAGAGAGCAGACTTTCTGGTGTTCTGCTGCATTGAAGCCGGCGTAATGATATGTAAAGGTCTCGGTCGAGCACGGCCGGCACAGCTGGCCTCAGAGAGGTACTTCTTAAGGGTGAGTGGGATGTTAAAGCGCATCGTCAAACAGCTTATAAAATCTTAATGCAGTTCAGGGACGGCGCTCCAAAGAAAACAAACATTATCGACAACAACAGGGCATAAACAGAGCGGCCATCAGACACGGATAAGCATGCACTACACACACACACACACACCATTATCTGTGAATCTCAGTAAGTGTGTGTAAGGCGGAGGAACATGGGCCTCTCAGTAATAGTGGTGTAGAGCGGAGTATATTGAGTGTCAGCTCCCACTGACACATGGGCAGGAGGTCTGAATAGAGAGAGGCCAGGGGGGGAGACTCTGATGGGGTAAACACATTGAAAACAGACCCCATGAAGCAGTGGATGAAAAGGAGAGAGAGGGAGAGCTTGAGGAGAGATCAGTGGGGCTGAGGATGGGGGAGCAGGGTGGGGGGAGGCAGGGGTGTATACACAGTCCTCCTCCCCTATAGATGTGTACCTACGAGAAATCAACATCTTCTTGGGCCTGCCTGATTTTCTCCCAAGGCTTGAATATCTTCTGTGGCTCTTCATCTCTCCATCTTCACCCCTCAAATCACTCTTTCCCTCAACCCCTTTTCTCCGTTAGCCAGCCAGCCCCCCCCCCCTCTATGATAAAGAGCCCCGAGAGCTTGTTACAGCGTGTTAAGATATCAGCTCAGCTCGGATCAGCACAGTCGACAGGGCTGCCGATGACGCTACGCAATGTCTCGAATACCGGGGCCCCGAGCGCTGCAAACCATCAAAGAGAACCGGGGCGGGGCATCTAGGCCGCCTCGTCGTCGCTCTCACTGCAACGCATGACAAGCAAAATCCCCTCAAGGTAAAGAGTCGCTCTGGGAGCTTAGTGAGAACCCTGCTACGGGTTTATAGAGGAGATATGTACGAGCGGTGTAATTGTCATCAACGCAAACAGCCTTATCCACTACGGAGTTCGCTAGAGGTAAGAGAGATGAGGTAGGCAGGGAGGAAGGGGGGGAAGAAAAAAGAGAGAGACTCAATAGGATTTCATCCACTCTCAAAGGGTACAGAATCTTCAGAGGAGGATACACGCTTGTGAGTGTGTGTGTGGTTAATTATGAGGCTGTGGCTGTGTGACGCTAGTGTTGGCTCTGCGCTGAGCGGAGATCTTAGTGCAGAGATACCAAACCATCAAAGCCTTTGCTGTCCCTCGGCAAGGACCGGCCTGGAAAATCACATTTCACCCCTCTCTCCCAAAATGACACACACACACACACACGCACACACATACACCCTCGTGGCAACAAGGACAGCACAGTTCCAGGGACCTCACCTCAACTCCTAAATCCTACTTTTAGCAAACTCTGATTTCCCACTCCTAAGCCATAGCAAGACATTCGCGTCGGATTCCCTCAAGGGAGAATGTGAAGCATTAAAGCAGACATCTTCTTCAGGGTCTAGGCTAGGGCGATTGAATGGCTAGTCATGGCCCTATGGCCCTGAAACTAACTCAGAATACACAGGGAGAGGGGGGGGGGGGGACAAGGCCAGCAAAATAACCTGCTTTCTGACTTCCAACACAAACTTTTAAGAACGAACCCTGTGATGTTGACAATGACATGCGGCAGAGACAGGGCCCCTGTGCTCTGTAGCTCTGTCACTGAACAGAAAGCTAGGTATTACGTCTAGCAGATAGATTTAATACCTTTAGAGGTGCCTATGTTTAATTCATGAACGTTCTTTCGCGGAGCGCATGTTGGTCCGCATCGCAGCGCTCCCCTCGCTCTCTGACTACAGAGTGAGAACTGGTCATGAAAAACAGGATTATAAACAGGGGATGTAAATAAACCTGAGTCACATTAAGATATACCCTAATCTGTGTAGGGGATTAGGCGATGATACCCTGTCAGGCGCTGGGGGAGATCAAATGGAAACAAAACAACAGAGAGAACAAGACGGAGAGAGGAAGAGGAAACAGGATTTCTGTGCCGGGAGTTTGACTTTGAACAATATGTCAGTTTGCGCAGGCAGTAGAGTGGCGACGAGGTGTAATATCGGGCCACGGCAGAGAGGGAAATCCGGCTTGGCGGTAAACAAGGTAATCAGAGGAAAGAAAAGAAACAACAAAAACAAGAAACCACAAATTCCCCTGGTTGCACCCTTCTCTCATTGGGCTTTGGGGGGAGAGAGCGAGAGAGAGAGCTAGAGCGAGAGAGAGAAGTTTAGAGAGAGCGAGAGAGAGAGAGGTTTTTATGAGGGCCCCACTACTGTCCAATACAATGCTGCTGTCCGTCATTGTTACCTCAAAGCCTAAGATAACGCTGACGCAAGTTGATAAAAGGTGGTTCACATTGACCCTTGCAGGTAAACACTAGTCGGGGTTTCCTGAACTGGGTAGCATGGGTGGACATTTGGTTTTTTTGCCCAAATTTTGTAGTGCTAGGGCAAAAACCAAAACATGCACCCAGGGGGAGCCCCCCAGGACAGAGTTTGGGAAACTCTACACTAGAGGAGACTGCCTCTCCTCTCCATGTCAGTAGCATGTGGCCGGTTGGCCAGGTCAACCATGTGTCTACTGGTGGAAAGAGCAGCCTGATTGGCAGGCCCAAAAGACAAACATTTATATTAACGCCTCTACCGTGCTCCAGGCTCTGCCTGTGATACCAGTCTACCAGTCTACCGTGCTCCAGGCTCTGCCTGTGACACCAGTCTACCAGTCTACCGTGCTCCAGGCTCTGCCTGTGACACCAGTCTACCAGTCTACCGTGCTCCAGGCTCTGCCTGTGACACCAGTCTACCAGTCTACCGTGCTCCAGGCTCTGCCTGTGACACCAGTCTACCGTGCTCCAGGCTCTGCCTGTGACACCAGTCTACCAGTCTACCGTGCTCCAGGCTCTGCCTGTGACACCAGTCTACCAGTCTACCGTGCTCCAGGCTCTGCCTGTGACACCAGTCTACCAGTCTACCGTGCTCCAGGCTCTGCCTGTGACACCAGTCTACCAGTCTTCCGTGCTCCAGGCTCTGCCTGTGACACCAGTCTACCAGTCTACCAGTCTACCGTGCTCCAGGCTCTGCCTGTGACACCAGTCTACCAGTCTACCAGTCTACCGTGCTCCAGGCTCTGCCTGTGACACCAGTCTACCAGTCTACCGTGCTCCAGGCTCTGCCTGTGACACCAGTCTACCAGTCTACCAGTCTACCGTGCTCCAGGCTCTGCCTGTGACACCAGTCTACCAGTCTACCAGTCTACCGTGCTCCAGGCTCTGCCTGTGACACCAGTCTACCAGTCTACCGTGCTCCAGGCTCTGCCTGTGTTATTCACATCTGCTCCTCTATCTGTATGTATGTATGTATGTATGTACTGTACGTGTGTGTGTGTGTATCTCTCTATCCTCATTTCCCCTCTCTTCTTCTCCGTCGCACTCGCTCTCACTTTGTTTGTCTCACCTCTGTTTCTCCTCTCTCTATCTCCCTCTCTCTCCCCTTCCCCTTTTTCTCCCCTCTCTCTCCCCTTCCCCCTCTCCCCTTCCCCCCTCTCCCCTTCCCCTCTCTCTCCCCTTCCCCTCTCCCCTTCCCCCCTTCCCCTCCCCTCTCTCTCTCTCCCCTTCCCCTCTCTCTCTCTCCCCTTCCCCTCTCTCTCCCCTTCCCCTCTCCCCTTCCCCTCCCCTCTCTCTCTCTCCCCTTCCCCTCTCTCTCTCTCCCCTTCCCCTCTCTCTCTCTCCCCTCTCTCTCTCTCCTTCCCCTCTCTCTCTCCCCTTCCCCTCTCTCTCTCCCCTTCCCCCTCCCCTCTCTCCCCTTCCCCCCTCTCTCCCCTTCCCCCCTCTCTCCCCTTCCCCTCGCTCCCTCCATACATATTGCTTTGCTGTGCCACTGCCAGTATGACCCAGGTTTCCCTCATGTGGCAGGGACCATTCTCATTAGTACGCAGACAGCCCATAAAGGCCTGTGAAATATTCTCCCCCCAGCACAGACCCACAGCCCTATAAATCACCACAACCTCCACAGCCACAGAGCAGCCCACTGGCAAATCAATGGTAGGCTAGAGACCCAAGCACTCACGTGCAATCCATAGGGGCCGATTGGGGTGACGGGACAGAGGGAGGGTGGTAGGGAAGGAGGAGAGGATAGAGGAAAGGGAGGAGGGATTGAGGGAGCAGAAAGGAGGATTAGAGGAGGGAGTGGTACAGTGGAGAGGAAGGAGGGAGAGAGGGAGGGTGGTAGGGAAGGAGGAGAGGATAGAGGAAAGGGTGAGGGAGGAGGGATTGAGGGAGCAGAAAGGAGGATTAGAGGAGGGAGTGGTACAGTGGAGAGAGGGGGGAGAGAGAGAGGGAGGGAGGAAGAGAAGTGGGGAGGGGGAGAGAGGATAGAGGGGTGAAATCAGTGAAAGGAGTGAGTGTAGATAAGGAGGGAGGGAGTGGAGAGAGAGAGAGAGAGAGAGAGAGAGAGAGAGAGAGAGAGAGAGAGAGAGAGAGAGAAAAAGAGAGAAAGCATCCTGTTGATGATGAATGTGTCCTCATGGAGAATGCGACAGAGATATAGAGAGAGCTAGAGGCTTCACAGCTCCCTGAATCGGTTTTCCTTTTTCCATAATATTTGAGATGGTGAAAAGCACAGAGAGAGTAATGATCTTCTCTATCCTCAGGCAGACACACAGACGGCCCACTTGCTCGCTCCCCCTCTCTCTCTCTCACACACACCGAGCGAGACACACACTCGCCTCTCAAGCGCTCACCCACTGAGACACACACTAATTGGATTATAACTATGCAAATGGACAGTGTGAACTACACACACACACACACACACACACACACACACACACACACACACACACACACACACATAAACACAAACACACAGGGTCTGTAGATCCCATAGCCTCTCTTAAATTCCGTCCGAATTACAATACACACTGTGTCAATACAAGGCCATTATTCTAACAGTCCCACACTCAACAGCAGCAGTGAGGGAGAGAGAGTACAACCAGACCCGGTCCCATATAGACTCGGTCGGGTCCAGACCCGGTCCCATATAGACCCGGTCGGGTCCAGACCCAATTTTTCTGCTACTTTATAAACTGAAGCTATTATTGCGGAAGCTAGCTGAGGCATACAAGAACCGAGGAGCTCAAGTCGGTGGGGGGAGGGGCCGTACAGCGCGCGTGTGTGCGTGGGGGGGGCTGAGTAGCAGGCAAAGGGAAGGCGGGAGAGAGGGACAGCAGCAACCAAGCCGACACGCACTAGTTACTAACATGTAGCTGCCAAAGCTAGGTTAAGTATCTTCCCATCTGATTACATAGCACCTGTTTTGACTGCATCAAACCCGAGAAGTGAAGCTCGCTGAGTAGGCTAATTCAGGCTATATAGGCTGCGCTTTCCCCCATCCTAGCTGCGCAATTACAACAACAGCTCCATTCAGAGTATAAAGTAGCAGCCTACCTGTTGGCTATTGGTCGTTGTAGCCTATCCTTCTCATTTAACTTTGAATTCTTCCTTGATTTCCTAACGTGCTTGCCAAGGCACACACAGAGCCAGAGGCTATTGCCGCTTTGATGTCTTGTGATTGGGTCGTCAACAACAAGCTACACGCGCCACTGTCGTGAAAATCCTGCGCAGCGGCATAAGAGACCATTTTCTCTCTTTCTCTCTACACTGCAGCAGTCGCATTCGGATCTGTACGGGTCCTTACCGGCAAATCAGTTATAATTACTAATACTCGAGACCCGTGACAATCAAATCAGATCCTTGGGACAATGACAGAATTTCAGACCCAGCCCTGTCGGGTCCAGGGTAATACCCGTGAAGACCTCTACCCTAAGGCTACAACTGAACTCTACTATAATTCACTAACACTACTACAACACCCAAACCCATTCGCAAAAGGAAGGTATTGGCACTGTAGTAGAACATGATACTATTGAAGACAGCTATTCTTTCTGACTTTCGCATCTCTGTGGCCTGTTTATGCCTAGTCAAATCTGTACCCTATCCAGCCAACATCATGACACTCGGGGGGGGGGTCAGTTCTGCTAAAATATGGTTTGGGATACCGAGAGGAAAGCATCCTCTCCTCAATAATGACAGGACCAGGGATATTAGTGCAACGGGGGTTGATGCTGTGACTGCACACAAACAGGTAGACATGCAGGAAACAAGGTAGCTCAGCTTGACATTCCGGTGCTGCTTTACTGTAGCTGGACATGGCTCCTGTTCTACCCGCCTCCGCGTGTGACTGTGAGGTATCCAGCCCGTCTGTCACAATCAGGTGTCTCCAGCTATCCTGCCGCAGTGTGTGTCCCAGCACAATCTGGAGTCTACTCTGTCGCACCTGCTGCTGGGGGGGAGGGGAGGGGGGGGGGGGGGGGTAGCATTCCTGTACACCCCCTCTCCCTCCTACCACATAAAACCCAGATTGTTTTCTTCTAGACAGACGGACGTGCGCGTGCATGCGCGTGCACTTGTGTCAGCACGTGTGTGCGTGTACTTGTGTGCGAGCGGGCTAAATGCCAGGGCTGACTCATACGACACCAGTCTTTTCAACACACACACACACACATTTCTACTGGCATGTTTTTACTGCCAGCTACAAAGAGGACTCGTGTCAGCTCTGACCTAGAGCTGGCGTGGGTGTGAGACGTGCAGCCTCCGTGCATCCCTCTACTCTTCTCTGTACTGAAGAGCTCTAAAGCATGCAAAGCGTACCAGCCTTTTAAAATGGTTGGGTAGGTTTCATCTATCTGAGTGGTGAGCACAGGATCCCTACAGGGTCAGGGTGAATTGATTAAGACCCTGCCCTCTGACCTGATGTGTTGCCTTTAAAGTATGACCCCAAAATGGGCTGTTGTCGTAAAGCAGGGCTCTCCAACCCTGTTCCTGGAGAGCTACCGCCCTGTAGGTTTTCCCTCCGACCCTAATCTAACGCATCCTGATTCTAATAATTAGCTGGCTGATGAGTTGAATCAGGTTAGTTTACAACTGGGGTTGGAGCGAAAACCTACAGGAGGGTAACTCTGCAGGATGTTTCCGTGCATGTTGGAGACCAGGGTACGATGTGATGTTTGGCATTTCTCCTGGCATTACCGCGTGCATGTTCATTTGCCTGGGTCGAGCTTTACACACAGCGAGAGGCGTGAAATGTGCGTTAATGTCTAATCCGTGGACAGCTCTTCCCTGGCTACAATAGAGTGTCTCTGTCTCAGACACACTCAGTGCTGTTGTGTAGAACTATTGTGTTGTGTTCCTGTGCGACTGAGACCGGAGCAGGGGCTGAGACTGGGCCAGACAGGCAGTGTGTGTGGGGGGGGGGGGGGGGGTGAGCAAAACAACACTGCTTTGACACTGCAATAATCACGTCCATAAAGGAGGGGGGGGGCATCTGTTTCACACCAGGAGGATAAATAAAACCCTTTCTTAACTGGCGTCATCCAATATCATCCAGAGCGGCCTTGTTTAGGAAAGTGTTTTAAAATTCCAATTCAACTAAATACCAAGGGTTGATATTCCCCCCCCAAAATGAATTGTATTGCACTGAAATAAGTTAGAATATTTTTCTGTTTTATGTGTCTCTCTATGTCTGTGTGTCTACACACACACACACACCTGATGAGGAGGGGTGTGGCCTCCCTCCCCTCTCTGTCTCTCGGGGCAACAGGAGCGGAATCCCCTCTGAGGCTGGTGTGAAAGACACTAGGAGGAAGAGAGACATGCAGGAGAGGAGGGAGGGATGAGGAGAGACACGCACAAAATACACCCAATCTAGCAGGACTTATTCTAATACCGGAGAAGGCTTGTGGGTAATCCCTGTGGAGAGGGACAGAGGCCTGGCACTGAGACTGAGACAGAGACAGAGACGGATCATATTGGCAGTGGCACAGGAGAGAGGGGGAGAGGTGTGCTGCCTGAGATAGGTGCAGGGCTGCCGGGTCAGGTTACTGGGCTAAGTTAGCGTCTTGGCAGTGTTGTGACCAGGCTTAAGGCAGCGAGCCCAGAGGTGGTGCGCTGGTTGTAGAGCACAGATTGTTATGGGGCGAGACAAAATGTCAGGGGCCACTGCTGTTCTGGCACATCATGTTTTGTTTACCAGTATGAATTACTTTGCCCTTCTCTCCAACCCTCCCCTCTCCTCTACCCATGTCCTCTCCTCTGTTCTCATCTCCTTTATTCTCCCCTCTGCTCCTCTCCTCCTCTCTCCCGTCTCCCCCGCTCCTGTGTTGTGTTTTTAGCTGGCGATGTGGGGCTTGGGGAGCCACTGCAAGCAGCACTGGCATCTGCTGGAGAGCTTGGCGCACCGCCAGAGGGTATCGCTTTGGCAACCAGCCGTGCCATCGGATTTATCTCCAACCTGTCAGCTGATGCCCTTTGTGGGGGTAAGACAAGCGGGCACAGCCTCCTTGGCTTGGCATGGCGCTGGCACTCTCCGCTCCTCTCTTCCCAGGTTGTCTGCCATGCATGCCTTCGAAAGACCCTGGCCTTTTAAAGCACCAGGCATAGCACAGGAGACCTGGAAGGCAGCACCATGAAATGCCACCCAGCTCTCGTTGGCTAGGGGGTACAAGTCCCGAGGAGTAGAGAGGAGGAGAGGGTGGGAGACAGAAAGAGAGAGCGAGAGGGACAGGTTGAAATATAGAGAGAAGCTAAGTAGCTTATATGTAGAGGAATGACTAGATAGAGGGAGAGCAGATGGGGAAAGAGTCTCTTCCCAGTCTGGCTGGCAGGTTTAAAGTTGGGGAACGAGAGGGAGAGTGGGGTCATGTTTGAGATGCTGGTTGTGGGGACCAGCATCTCTGTCATTGACCTGTGTGTGGCACAGTAGGCTTTTTTTTGCTGTAACTGAGGGCATTACCTTCAAATAACAACAGCATCAACTCACTTCCATCAGGACAAAGGCTGTGTTTATAGATCTGTTGCAGTGTTGTGACACTAGCACCGCTCGTTTAAAAGAACTTTCCCAACGAGTGTTGTCGCCAATCATTATAATCTGTAGCCAGTCAATGTTAGACAAGCTTGCAAATGCCACGCTATGCCTAGGACAACAAGCAGGTGTGCACGTGCAGTGCTGCTATTGGCTATGACACGTGGAGACAAAAATGAATTGGCAACATTAACTTAACTGTTCATCCAATTAGTTTGCGTGGCAAATTCTTCATTGATCATTTGCTGGCTGACTCTTCAAATTGTGTTCATTATGAAATGACTTAATCAATTCAAGTACCAATTAAGTAAATTATTGATATCTACAATGGTATCTGTTTCCAGACCCTTCTTTTCAATGTGCTCATACAATCATTTTACTATGAAAATAATAGTCAAGTTCCCATCCACTCAGCGGTGGCAATATGAACTCCATATCCACATTACATTGTAAAAACTCCCAACACCTGCTCTGGTGACCCTATGTGCAATGCATATTGATGCCCCCAGGCGCCTCCACAATACAATGGGGATCACATATGTGCTACAGTATAGTATCTGCTCATGGACATGTGTTAGGCAGGTGTTAGGCTACTTACGACAGTTTTCTTCATCGCTGTTGTCAGAGCAGTCATCGTCCTCGTCACATCTCCAGAGGGTAGGTATGCACCTTCCGTTCTTGCATTGAAACTGACCCGTTTCGCAATTCGTATCAGTATGAGTTCCTGCAGATAAGAACAAGTTAAACCCGTAAATAAAACAGTAAAACAATGTATATATGTTTAGGTTTTGTTACAAAATATAGGTTGTGCGCCAGGGACATGTCACCAATTCATCCCAAAACGCCCACGCGCAACGCGCACAACTGTTCTATCGCTGGTAGGAAACGTTGATATGAAATTGCTAG